>NW_026902446.1:0-213163 GCF_027409185.1 Cynocephalus volans
ACCGGTTCAATCCGGTTTAAACTGTTTCAATCTGGTTTTATCCGGTTTGAACCGGTTTAAACCGCTTCAATCCGGTTTTATCCGGTTTTAAACCGGTTCTATCCGGTTCTATCCGGTTGAAAACCGGTTTAAACCGGTTCAATCTGGTTTTATCCGGTTTAAACCGGTTTTAACCAATTCAATCCGGTTTATCCAGTATAAACTGGTTTAATCCGCTCCAATCCGGTTTTATCCAGTTTAAACTGATTTAAACCGGTTCAGTCCGGTTTTATCCAGTTTCAACCAGTTATATCCGGTTCTATCCAGTTTAAACCGGTTTAAACCGGTTTAATCCGGTTTTTATCCGGCTTAAACCGGTTCAATCTGGTATTATCCGGATTAAACTGGTTCAATTTGGTTTTATCCCGTTTAAACCGGTTTTATCCGGTTGAAACCGTTTGAAATCAGTTCAATCCGGTTTTGTCCGGTTTAGACCAGTTCAATCCGGTTTTATCCGGTTTAAACCGGTTCTATGCTGTTTTATACCAGTTTAAGCCTGTTCAATCGGGTTTTATCCAGTTTAGACCGGTTTAAGCCGGTTCATTCCGGTTTTATCCAGCTTAAACCGGTTTAAACCCTTTCAATCCGTTTTAATCCGGTTTCAACCGGTTTACACTGGTTCAATCCGGTTTTATCCGGTTTATACCGTTTCTATCCGGTTCTATCCGTTTTAAACCGGTTTAAACCAGTTCATTCCGGTTTTATCCGGTTTCAACCGGTTTGAAACGGTTCAATCCGGTTTTATCCGGTTTCAATCGGTTTGAACCGGTTCAATACGGTTTTATCCGGTTTAAACCGGTTTAAGCCGGTTCAATCCGGTTTTTTCCGGTTTAAACCGGTTCAATCCGTTTTTTCCGGTTTTAAACCGGTTTAAACCAGTTCATTCCGGATTTATCCGGTTTCAACCGGTTCTAATTGGTTCTATCCGGTTGAAACCGGTTTAAACCGGTTCAATCCGGTTTTATACGGTTTAAACCGGTTCATTCCGGTTTTATCCGGTTTAAACCGGTTTAAGCCGGTTCAATCCGGTTTTATCCAGTTTGAACCGGTTTCTATCCGGTTCTATCCGGTTGAAACCAGTTTAAAACCGGTTCAATCCTGTTTTATCCGGTTTAAACCGGTTCTAATTGGTTCTATCCGGTTGAAACCGGTTTAAACCGGTTCAATCCGGTTTTATACGGTTTAAACCGGTTCATTCCGGTTTCATCCCGTTTGAACCGGTTTTAAAACCGTTTAAACCAGTTCAATCCGGTTTTAAACGGTTTAAACCGGTTCTATCGGGTTCAATCTGGTTTTAAACTGGTTTAAAATGGTTCTATCCGTTTTTATCCGGTTTAAACCGGTACAATCTGGTTTTATCCGGTTTAAACCGGTTTAAACCGGTTCAATCAGTTTTAACCAGTTTAAACCGGTTCAATCCGTTTTTTCCGGTTTAAACCGGTTTAAACCAGTTCATTCCGGATTTATCCGGTTTCAACCGGTTTTACCCGGTTCTATACGGTTTAAACAGGTTTAAACCTGTTCAGTCCGATTTCATCCGGTTTAAACCGATTCAACCCAGTTTTATCCGGTTTAAACCGGTTTAAGCTGTTCAATCCGGTTTTATCCAGTTTAAACCGGTTTTATCCGTTTTAAACCGGTTTAATCCAGTTCAATCCGGTTTTTATCCGGTTTAAACCGTTTCTATCCGTTTCTATCCGTTTTTATACCGGTTTAAACCACTTCATTCCGGTTTTATCAGGTTTAAACCGGTTTGAACCGGTTCTATCCGTTTTTATCCGGTTTAAACCGGTACAATCTGGTTTTATCCGGTTTAAACCGGTTCATTCCGGTTTTATCCAGTTTTAAACAGGTTCTATCCGGTTCTATCTGGTTGAAACCAGTTTAAGCCGGTTCAATCCGGTTTTATCCAGTTTAAACCGGTTCTATCCGCTTCTATCCGGTTGAAACCAGTTTAAACCGGTTCAATCCGGTTTTATCCAGTTTAAACCGGTTCAATCCGGTTTTATCCGGTTTTAAACCGGTTTGAAACGGTTCAATCCGGTTTTATCCGGTTTAAACTGGTTCAGTCCGGTTTTATCCGGTTTAAACCAGTTCATTCCGGTTTTATCCGGTTTAAACTGGTTTGAACCGTTTCAATCCGGTTTTATCCGGTTTTAAACCAGTTCACTCCGGTTTTATCCGGTTTAAACCGGTTTGTACCGGTTCAATCCGGTTTTATCCGGTTTAAAAACCGGTTTAAGCTGGTTCAATCCGGTTTTATCCAGTTTAAACCGGTTCTAACCGTTTCAATCCGGTTTATCCGGTTTAAACCAGTTCACTCCGGTTTTATCCGGTTTAAACTGGTTTTAACCGATTCAATCCGGTTTATCCAGTTTAAACTGATTTAAACCGGTTCAGTCCGGTTTTATCCAGTTTCAACCAGTTATATCCGGTTCTATCCGGTTTAAACCGGTTTAAACTGGTTTAATCCGGTTTTATCCGGCTTAAACCGGTTCAATCTGGTATTATCCGGATTAAACTGGTTCAATTTGGTTTTATCCCGTTTAAACCGGTTTTATCCGGTTTAAACCGGTATAAAACCATTTCAATCCGGTTTTATCCTGTTTAAACCGGTTAAACCGTTTCATTCCGGTTTTATCCGGTTTCAACCGGTTTTACCCAGTTCTATATGGTTTAAACCGGTTTAAACCTGTTCAATCCGATTTCATCCGGTTTAAACAAATTCAACCCAGTTTTATCTGGTTTAAACCGGTTTAAGCTGTATCAATCCAGTTTTATCCGTTTTAAACCGGTTCAATCTTGTTTCATCCGGATTAAACCGTTTGAAACCAGTTCAATCCGGTTTTGTCCGGTTTAGACCAGTTCAATCCGGTTTTATCCGGTTTAAACCGGTTCTATGCTATTTATACCAGTTTAAGCCTGTTCAATCGGGTTTTATCCGGTTTAGACCTGTTTAATCCAGTTCATTCCGGTTTTATCCAGTTTAAACCGGTTTAAACCCTTTCAATCCGTTTTTATCCGGTTTGAACCGGTTTACACCGGTTCAATCTGGTTTTATCCGGTTTTATACCGTTTCTATCCAGTTCAATCCGTTTGAACCCGGTTTAAACCAGTTCATTCCGGTTTTATCCGGTTTTAAACCGGTTTGAACCGGTTCTATCTGGTTCTATCCGGTTGAAACCGGTTTAAAACGGTTCAATCCGGTTTTATACGGTTTAAACCGGTCCTATCGGGTTTAAACAGGTTTAGGCCGGTTCATTCCGGTTTTATCAGTTTTAAACGGGTTTTAAACTGCTTCAATCCGTTTATATCCGGTTTAAACCGGTTACAACCGGTTCAATCCGGTTTTCTCCGGTTTCAACCGGTTTAAGCCGGTTCCATCCTGTTTTCTCCGGTTTTAACCAGCTTTAACCAGTTCAACCCGCTTTTATCCAGTTTAAACCGGTTCTATTTGGTTCTATCCGGTTTGAAACCGGTTTAAAACCGGTTCAATCCGGTTTTATACGGTTTAAACCGGTTCATTCCGTTTTCATCCCGTTTGAACCGGTTTAAACCGGTTTAAACCAGTTCAATCCGGTTTTAAACGGTTTTAAACCGGTTCTATCCGGTTCAATCTGGTTTAAACCGGTTTTAAAACGGTTCTATCCGTTTTTATCCGGTTTTAAACCGGTACAATCTGGTTTTATCCGGTTTAAACCGGTTTAAACCAGTTCATTCCGGTTTCATCCGGTTTAAACCGGTTCAATCCGGTTTAAACTGTTTCAATCTGGTTTTATCCGGTTTGAACCGGTTTAAACCGCATCAATCCGGTTTTATCCGGTTTAAACCGGTTTTAACCGATTCAATCTGGTTTATCCAGTATAAACTGGTTTAATCCGCTTCAATCCGGTTTTATCCAGTTTAAACTGATTTAAACCGGTTCAGTCCGGTTTTATCCAGTTTCAACCAGTTATATCCGGTTCTATCCAGTTTAAAACCGGTTTAATCCGGTTTTATCCGGCTTAAACCGTTTGAAACCAGTTCAATCCGGTTTTGTCCGGTTTAGACCAGTTCAATCCGGTTTTATCCGGTTTAAACCGGTTCTATGCTGTTTATACCAGTTTAAGCCTGTTCAATCGGGTTTTATCCAGTTTAGACCTGTTTAAGCTGGTTCATTCCGGTTTTATCCAGCTTAAACCGGTTTAAACCCTTTCAATCCGTTTTTATCCGGTTTCAACCGGTTTACACCAGTTCAATCCGGTTTTATCCGGTTTATACCGTTTCTATCCGGTTCTATCCGTTTTAAAACCGGTTTAAACCAGTTCATTCCGGTTTTATCCGGTTTCAACCGGTTTGAATCGGTTCAATCCGGTTTTATCCGGTTTCAACCGGTTTGAAACGGTGCAATCCGGTTTTATCCGGTTTTAAACCGGTTTAAGCCGGTTCAATCCGGTTTTATCCAGTTTAAACCGGTTCTATCCGGTTCTATCCGGTTGAATCCAGTTTAAACCGCGGTTCAATCAGATTCTATCCGGTTTAAACCGGTTCAATCCGGTTTAATCCGTTTTAAACAGGTTTGAAACAGTTCAATCCGGTTATTATCCGGTTTAAACCGGTTCCGTCCGGTTTTATCCGGTTTAAACCGGTTTCATCTGGTTTAGACCAGTTTAAATCAGTTCAATACGGTTTTAATCGGCTTTAAACCGGTTCAATCTGGTTTTATCCGGTTTACACCGCTTTAAAACGGTTTAATCCGGTTTTATCTGGTTTAAACCAGTTTGAACCGGTTCAATCCGGTTTTATCCGGTTTAAACCAGTTTAAACCGGTTCAATCCGGTTTTTATCTCGTTTTATCCGGTTCTGTCCTGTTTAAATCGGTTTAAACTGGTTCTATCCTGTTCTATCCTGTTTTAACCCGTTAAACCAGTTCAATCCGGTTTTATCCGGTTTAAACCGGTTTCAATTCGTTTCCATCTGGTTTAAACGGGTTTAAACTGGTTCAATCCGGTTTATCCGTTTATCTTTTAACGGGTTCAATTTGATTTTATCCGGTTTAAAACTGGTTCAATTTGGTTTTATCCGGTTTAAAACCGGTTTGAACCGGTTCAATCCGGTTTTATCGGTTTAAACCGTTTTAAAACCGGATCATTCCGGTTTTATCCGGTTTAAACCTGTTCAATCCGGTTTTTCTCCAGTTTAAACCGGTTTAAACAGCTTCAATCCGGTTTTATCCAGTTTAAATCGGTCCTATCCGGTTCTATCCGGTTTGAAACCGGTTTAAACTGGTTCAATCCGGTTTTATCCGGTTTTAAACTGGTTCAATCCGGTTTTATCCGCTTTAAACCGGTTAAAACCGGTTCAATCCGGTTTTATCCGGTTTAAACCGGTTCTATCCTGTTCTATCTGGTTTAAACCGGTTCTGTCCGCTTCCATCTGGTTTAAACCGGTTTAAACCGGTTCAATCCAGTTTTATCGTGTTTAAACCAGTTTAAACCGGTTCAATCCGGTTTTATCCGGTTAAAACGGGTTTAAACCGGTTCTATCCGGTTTTATCCGGTTTAAACTTGTTCAATCCGATTTTATCCGGTTTAAACCGGTTCTATCCGGTTAAAACCGGTTTAAACCGCTTCTATCCGGTTTAAACCGGTTTAAACCGCTTCTATCCGGTTTAAACCGGTTTAAAAAGGTGCAATCCGGTTTTATCCGGTTTAAACGGTTTAAACCGGTTCTATCCGGTTTAAACCGGTTTAAACAGCTTCAATCCGGTTTTATCCGGTTTAAACCGGTTTAAACTGGTTCAATCAGGTTTTATCCGTTTTAAACCGGTTCTAACCACTTTAAACCGGTGTAAACCGCTTCAATCCGGTTTTATCCGGTTTTAAACCGCTTCAATCCGGTTTTATCCGGTTTTTATCCGGCTTAAACCGGTTCAATCTGTTATTATCCGGTTTTAAACTGGTTCAATTTGGTTTTATCCCGTTTAAACCGGTTTTATCTGGTTTAAACCGGTATAAACCAGTTCAATCCGGTTTTATCCTGTTTAAACAGGATTAAACCGGATCAATCCAGTTTTATCCGGTTTAAACAAGTTCAATCCGGTTTTATCCGGTTTAAACCGGTTTAAGCTGGTTCAATCCGGTTTTATCCAGTTTAAAACGGTTCTATCCGGTTCTATCCAGTTGAAACCGGTTTAAACCAGTTCAATCCGGTTTTCTCAGGTTAAAACCGGTTCAATCTGGTTTTATCCGGTTTAAACCGGTTTAAACCGGTTCAATCGGTTTTATCCAGTTTAAACCAGTTCTATCCGGTTTAAACCAGTTTAATCCAGTTCAATCATCCGGTTTTATCCGGTTTAAACCGGTCCTATCGGGTTTAAACAGGTTTAGGCCGGTTCATTCCGGTTTTTTCAGTTTTAAACCGGTTTAAACTGCTTCAATCCGTTTATATCCGGTTTAAACCGGTTACAACCGCTTCAATCCGGTTTTCTCCGGTTTAAACCGGTTTAAGCCGGTTCCATCCTGTTTTCTCCGGTTTTAACCAGCTTTAACCAGTTCAATCCGCTTTTATCCAGTTTAAACCGGTTCTATCTGGTTCTATCCGGTTGAAACCGGTTTAAACCGGTTCAATCCGGTTTTATACGGTTTAAACCGGTTCATTCCGGTTTCATCCCGTTTGAACCGGTTTAAACCGGTTTAAACGGTTCAATCCGGTTTTAAACGGTTTAAACTGGTTCTATCCGGTTCAATCTGGTTTAAACCGGTTTTAAACCGGTTCTATCCGTTTTTATCCGGTTTAAACCGGTACAATCTGGTTTTATCCGGTTTAAACCGGTTTTAACCGATTCAATCCGGTTTATCCAGTATAAACTGGTTTAATCCGCTTCAATCCGGTTTTATCCAGTTTAAACTGATTTAAACCGGTTCAGTCCGGTTTTATCCAGTTTCAACCAGTTATATCCGGTTCTATCCGGTTTAAACCGGTTTAATCAGGTTTTATCCGGCTTAAACCGGTTCAATCTGGTATTATCCGGATTAAACTGGTTCAATTTGGTTTTATCCCATTTAAACCGGTTTTATCCGGTTTAAACCGGTATAAACCAGTTCAATCCGGTTTTATCCTGTTTAAACCGGTTTAAACCGTTTCTTTCCGGTTTTATCCGGTTTCAACCGGTTTTACCCAGTTCTATACGGTTTAAACCGATTTAAACCTGTTCAATCCGATTTCATCCTGTTTAAACCAATTCAACCCAGTTTTATCCGGTTTAAACCGGTTTAAGCTGGTTCAATCCGGTTTTATCCGTTTTAAACCGGTTCAATCTTGTTTTATCCGGATTAAACCGTTTGAAACCAGTTCAATCCGGTTTTGTCCGGTTTATACCAGTTCAATCCGGTTTTATCCGGTTTAAACTGGTTCTATGCTGTTTATACCAGTTTAAGCCTGTTCAATCGGGTTTTATCCAGTTTAGACCTGTTTAACCCGGTTCATTCCGGTTTTATCCAGCTTAAACCGGTTTAAACCCTTTCAATCCGTTTTTATCCGGTTTCAACCGGTATACACCGGTTCAATCCGGTTTTATCCGGTTTATACCGTTTCTATCCGGTTCTATCCGTTTTAAACTGGTTTAAACCAGTTCATTCCGGTTTTATCCAGTTTCAACCGGTTTGAAACGGTTCAATCCGGTTTTATTCGGTTTCAACCGGTTTGAACCGGTTCAATCCGGTTTTATCCGGTTCAAACCGGTTTAAGCCGGTTCAATCCGGTTTTATCCGGTTTAAACCGGTTCAATCTGGTTTGATCCGGTCTAAACCAGTTTGAACCGGTTCAATCCGGTTTTCTCCGGTTTAAACCGGTTTAAGCCGGTTCAATCCGGTTTTATCCAGTTTAAACCGGTTCTATCCGGTTCTATCCGGTTGAAACCAGTTTAAACCGGTTCAATCCGGTTTTATCCAGTTTAAACCGGTTCAATCCGGTTTTATCCGGTTTAAACAGGTTTGAAACGGTTCAATCCGGTTTTATCCGGTTTAAACCGGTTTAGTCCGGTTTTATCCGGTTTAAACCGGTTCATCCCGGTTTTTTCCGGATAAAACCGGTTTGAAACGGTTCAATCCGGTTTTATCCGGTTTAAACCGGTTCAATCCTGTTTTATCCAGTTTAAAACGGTTCTATCCGTTTCTATCCGGTTGAAACCAGTTTAAACCAGTTCAATCCGGTTTTATCTGGTTTAATCCGGTTCAATCTGGTTTTATCCGGTTTAAACCAGTTTTATCCGGTTTAGACCAGTTTAAACCAGTTCAATCCGGTTTTAATCGGATTAAACCGGTTCAATCTGGTTTTATCCGTTTTAAACCGCTTTAAAACGGTTTAATCCAGTTTTATCCGGTTTAAACCAGTTTGAACCGTTTCAATCCGGTTTTATCCGGTTTAAACCGGTTTAAACCGGTTCAATCCGGTTTTATCTATTTTAAACCGGTTCTATCCGGTTCTATCCTGTTTAAATCGGTTTAAACCGGTTCTATCCTGTTCTATCCTGTTTTAACCAGTTAAACCAGTTCAATCCGGTTTTATCCAGTTTAAACTGGTTCTATTCGTTTCCATCTGGTTTAAAAGGGTTTAAATTGGTTCAATCCGATTTTATACGTTTTAAACCAGTTCAATCTGATTTTATCTGATTTAAACTGGTTCAATTTGGTTTTATCCAGTTTAAACCGGTTTGAACCGGTTCAATCCGGTTTTATCCGGTTTAAACCGGTTTAAACCGGGTCAATCCTGTTTTATCCGGTTTAAACCTCTTCAATCCGGTTTTCTCCAGTTTAAACCGGTTTATACCAGTTCAGTCCGGTTTTATCCGCTTTAAACCGGTTTAAACCGGTTCAATCCGGTTTTATCCGATTTAAACCAGTTCTAGCCGGGTCTATCCAGTTTAAACCGGTTCTATCCGGTTCTATCTGTTTTAAGCCGGTTTAAACCGGTTCAATCCGGTTTTATCCGGTTTAAACCAGATCAATCCGGTTTTATCCAGTTTAAACCGGTTTAAACTGGTTCAATCCGGTTTTATCCGGTTTAAACCGGTTCATTCCGGTTTTATCTGTTTAAAACCGGTTTGAAACGGTTCAATCCAGTTTTATCCGGTTTAAACAGGTTCAATGCGTTTTTATCCGGTTTAAACCAGTTCACTCCGATTTTATCTGGTTTAAACCGGTTTGAACCGGTTCAATCCGGTTTTATCTGGTTTAAACCGGTTCAATCTGGTTTTATCCGGTTTAAACCGGTTTTATCCAACTTAGACCGGTTTAAACCAGTTCAATCCGGTTTTAATCGGCTTAACCTGGTTCAATCTGGTTTTATCCGGTTTAAACCGCTTTCAAACGGTTTAATCCGGTTTTATCCGGTTTAAACCAGTTTGAACCGGTTCAATCCGGTTTTATCCGGTTTAAACCAGTTTAAACGGGTTCAATCCAGTTTTATCTCGTTTAGACCGGTTCTATCCGGTTCTATCCTTTTTAAATCGGATTAAACTGGTTCTATACTGTTCTGTCCTGTTTTAACTGGATTAAACCAGTTCAATTCGGTTTTATCCGTTTTAAACCGGTTCAATCTGATTTTATCCGGTTTAAACTGTTTCAATTTGGTTTTATCCGGTTTAAACCGGTTTGAACTGTGTCAATCCGGTTTTATACAGTTTAAACCTGTTCAATCCGGTTTTCTCCAGTTTAAACCGGTTTAGACAGGTTCAACCCGGTTTTATCCAGTTTAAACCGGTTCTATCCGGTTCTATCCGCTTGAAACCGGTTTAAACCGGTTCAATCCGGTTTTATCCGGTTTAAACCACTTGAATCCGGTTTTATCCGCTTTAAACCGGTTTAAACCGGTTCAATCCGTTTTAATCCGGTTTAAACCGGTTCTATCCGGTTGTATCCGGTTTAAACCGGTTCTATCCGGTTCTATCTGTTTTAAACCGGTTTAAACCGGTTCAATCCGGTTTTATCCGGTTTAAACCGGTTTAAACTGGTTCAATCCGGTTTAAACGGGTTCTATCCGGTTTAAACCGGTTCTATCCGGTTTAAACAGGTTCTATCCGGTTTAAACCGGTTCTATCCGGTTTAAACCGGTTCTATCCGGTTTCAAACGGTTTAATCCGCTTCAATCCGGTTTTATCCGGTTTAAACCGGTTTAAACCACTTCAATCCGGTTTTATCCGGTTTAAACCGGTTCTATCCGGTTTAAACCGGTTTATACCAGTTCAATCCGGTTTTATCCGCTTTAAACCGGTTTAAACCGTTTCAATCCAGTTTTATCCAGTTTAAACCAGTTCTATCCGATTCTATCTGGATTAAGCCGGTTTAAACCGGTTCAATCCGGTTTTATCCGGTTTAAACCGAATCAATCCGGTTTTATCCGGTTTAAACCGGTTTAAACTGGTTCAGTCCAGTTTTATCCGGTTTAAACCGGTTCTATCCGGTTTAAACCGGTTTAAACCGCTTCAATCCGGTTTTATCCGGTTTTATCCAGTTTAAACCGGTTCAATCCGTTTTTTTCCGGTTTAAACCGGTTTAAACTAGTTCATTCCACTTTTATCCGGTTTAAGCCGTTTCAATCCGGTTTAAACCGTTTCAATCTGGTTTTATCCGGTTTTAACCAGTTTAAACCGCTTCAATCCGGTTTTATCCGGTTTAAACGGGTTCTATCCAGTTCTATCCGGTTGAAACCGGTTTAAACCGGTTCAATCCGGTTTTATCCGGTTTACACCAGTTCAATCCGGTTTTATCCGTTTTAAACCGGTTCTATCCGGTTCTATCTGGTTTGAACCGGTTCAATCCGGTTTTAAACGGTTTAAACCGGTTCTATCCGGTTCAATCTGGTTTAAACCGGTTTAAACCGGTTCTATCCGTTTTTATCCGGTTTAAACCGGTACAATCTGGTTTTATCCGGTTTAAACCGGTTTAACCTGGTTCAATCAGTTTTAACCAGTTTAAACCGGTTCAATCCGTTTTTTCCGGTTTGAACCAGTTTAAACCTGTTCATTCCGGTTTTATCCGGTTTAAACCGGTTCAATCTTGTTTTATCCGGTTTAAACCGTTTGAAACCAGTTCAATCCGGTTTTGTCCGGTTTAGACCAGTTCAATCCGGTTTTATCCGGTTTAAACCGGTTCTATGCTGTTTATACCAGTTTAAGCCTGTTCAATCGGATTTTATCCAGTTTAGACCTTTTTAAGCCGGTTCATTCCGGTTTTATCCAGCTTAAACCGGTTTAAACCCTTTCAATCCGTTTTTATCCGGTTTCAAGCGGTTTACACCGGTTCAATCTGGTTTTATCCGGTTTATACCGTTTCTATCCGGTTCTATCCGTTTTAAACCGGTTTAAACCAGTTCATTCCGGTTTTATCCGGTTTCAACCGGTTTGAAACGGTTCAATCCGGTTTTATCCGGTTTCAACCGGTTTGAACAGGTTCAATCCGGTTTTATCTGGTTAAACCGGTTCATGCCGGTTCAATCCGGTTTTATCCGGTTTAAACCGGTTTAAGCCGGTTCAATCCGGTTTTATCCGGTTTAAACTGGTTCAATCTGGTTTGTTCAGGTTTAAACCAGTTTGAACTGGTTCAATCCTGTTTTATCCGGTTTAAACCGGTTTAAGCCGGTTCAATCCGATTTTATCCAGTTTAAACCGGTTCTATCCGGTTGAAACCAGTTTAAACCAGTTCAATCCGGTTTTATCTGGTTTAATCCGGTTCAATCTGGTTTTATCCGGTTTAAACCAGTTTTATCCGGTTTAGACCAGTTTAAACCAGTTCAATCCGGTTTTAATCGGATTAAACCGGTTCAATCTGGTTTTATCCGTTTTAAACCGCTTTAAAACGGTTTAATCCAGTTTTATCCGGTCTAAACCAGTTTGAACCGTTTCAATCCGGTTTTATCCGGTTTAAACCGGTTTAAGCCGGTTCAATCCGGTTTTATCCGGTTTAAACCGTTTCATTCCGGTTTTATCCGGTTTCAACTGGTTTTACCCAGTTCTATACGGTTTAAACCGATTTAAACCTGTTCAATCCGATTTCATCCTGTTTAAACCAATTCAACCCAGTTTTATCCGGTTTAAACCGGTTTAAGCTGGTTCAATCCGGTTTTATCCGTTTTAAACCGGTTCAATCTTGTTTTATCCGGATTAAACCGTTTGAAACCAGTTCAATCCGGTTTTGTCCGGTTTAGACCAGTTCAATCCGGTTTTTTCCGGTTTAAACCGGTTCTATGCTGTTTATACCAGTTTAAGCCTGTTCAATCGGGTTTTATCCAGTTTAGACCTGTTTAACCCGGTTCATTCCGGTTTTATCCAGCTTAAACCGGTTTAAACCCTTTCAATCCGTTTTTATCCGGTTTCAACCGGTTTACACCGGTTCAATCCGGTTTTATCCGGTTTATACCGTTTCTATCCGGTTCTATCCGTTTTAAACCGGTTTAAACCAGTTCATTCCGGTTTTATCCAGTTTCAACCGGTTTGAAACGGTTCAATCCGGTTTTATCCGGTTTCAACCGGTTTGAACCGGTTCAATCCGGTTTTATCTGGTTTAAACCGGTTCAATCTGGTTTGATCCGGTCTAAACCAGTTTGAACCGGTTCAATCCGGTTTTCTCCGGTTCAAACCGGTTTAAGCCGGTTCAATCCGGTTTTATCCGGTTTAAACCGGTTCAATCTGTTTTGATCCGGTCTAAACCAGTTTGAACCGGTTCAATCCGGTTTTCTCCGGTTTAAACCGGTTTAAGCCGGTTCAATCCGGTTTTATCCAGTTTAAACCGGTTCTATCCGGTTCTATCCGGTTGAAACCAGTTTAAACCGGTTCAATCCGGTTTTATCCAGTTTAAACCGGTTCAATCCGGTTTTATCCGGTTTGAACAGGTTTGAAACGGTTCAATCCGGTTTTATCCGGTTTAAACCGGTTCAGTCCGGTTTTATCCGGTTTAAACCGGTTCCTCCCGGTTTTATCCGGTTAAAACCGGTTTGAAACGGTTCAATCCGGTTTTATCCGGTTTAAACCGGTTCAATCCTGTTTTATCCAGTTTAAACCGGTTCAATCTGTTATTATCCGGTTTAAACTGGTTCAATTTGGTTTTATCCCGTTTAAACCGGTTTTATCTGGTTTAAACCGGTATAAACCAGTTCAATCCGGTTTTATCCTGTTTAAACGGGTTTAAACCGGATCAATCCAGTTTTATCCGGCTTAAACCGGTTCAATCTGTTATTATCCGGTTTAAACTGGTTCAATTTGGTTTTATCCCGTTTAAACCGGTTTTATCTGGTTTAAACCGGTATAAACCAGTTCAATCCGGTTTTATCCTGTTTAAACCAGTTTAAACCGGATCAATCCAGTTTTATCCGGTTTAAACCAGTTCAATCCGGTTTTATCCGGTTTAAACCGGTTCTATGCTGTTTATACCAGTTTAAGCCTGTTCAATCGGGTTTTATCCGGTTTAGACCTGTTTAATCCAGTTCATTCCGGTTTTATCCAGTTTAAACGGGTTTAAACCCTTTCAATCCGTTTTTATCCGGTTTCAACCGGTTTACACCGGTTCAATCCGGTTTTATCCGGTTTATACCGTTTCTATCCAGTTCTATCCGTTTTAACCCGGTTTAAACCAGTTCATTCCGGTTTTATCCGGTTTAAACCGGTTTGAAACGGTTCTATCTGGTTCTATCCGGTTGAAACCGGTTTAAACCGGTTCAATCCGGTTTTATACGGTTTAAACCGGGTCATTCCGGTTTCATCCGGTTTGAACCGGTTTAAACCGGTTTAAACCAGTTCAATCCGGTTTTAAACGGTTTAAACCGGTTCTATCCGGTTCAATCTGGTTTAAACCGGTTTAAACCGGTTCTATCCGTTTTTATCCGGTTTAAACCGGTACAATCTGCTTTTATCCGGTTTAAACCAGTTTAACCCGGTTCAATCAGTTTTAACCAGTTTAAACCGGTTCAATCCGTTTTTTCCGGTTTAAACCAGTTTAAACCAGTTCATTCCGGTTTTATCCGGTTTAAACCGGTTCAATCCGGTTTAAACTGTTTCAATCTGGTTTTATCCGGTTTGAACCGGTTTAAACCGCTTCAATCCGGTTTTATCCGGTTTAAACCGGTTCTATCCGGTTCTATCCGGTTGAAACCGGTTTAAACCGGTTCAATCTGGTTTTATCCGGTTTAAACCGGTTTTAACCAATTCAATCCGGTTTATCCAGTATAAACTGGTTTAATCCGCTTCAATCCGGTTTTATCCAGTTTAAACTGATTTAAACCGGTTCAGTCCGGTTTTATCCAGTTTCAACCAGTTATATCCGGTTCTATCCAGTTTAAACCGGTTTAAACCGGTTTAATCCGGTTTTATCCGGCTTAAACCGGTTCAATCTGGTATTATCCGGATTAAACTGGTTCAATTTGGTTTTATCCCGTTTAAACCGGTTTTATCCGGTTTAAACCGTTTGAAACCAGTTCAATCCGGTTTTGTCCGGTTTAAACTGGTTCTAATTGGTTCTATCCGGTTGAAACCGGTTTAAACCGGTTCAATCCGGTTTTATACGGTTTCAACCGGTTCATTCCGGTTTCATCCCGTTTGAACCGGTTTAAACCGGTTTAAACCAGTTCAATCCGGTTTTAAACGGTTTAAACCGGTTCTATCCGGTTCAATCTGGTTTAAACCGGTTTAAAATGGTTCTATCCGTTTTTATCCGGTTTAAACCGGTACAATCTGGTTTTATCCGGTTTAAACCGGTTTAAACCGGTTCAATCAGTTTTAACCAGTTTAAACCGGTTCAATCCGTTTTTTCCGGTTTAAACCAGTTTAAACCAGTTCATTCCGGTTTTATCCGGTTTAAACCGGTTCAATCCGGTTTAAACTGTTTCAATCTGGTTTTATCCGGTTTGAACCGGTTTAAACCGCTTCAATCCGGTTTTACCCGGTTTCAACCGGTTCTATCCGGTTCTATCCGGTTGAAACCGGTTTAAACCGGTTCAATCTGGTTTTATCCGGTTTAAACCGGTTTTAACCGATTCAATCCGGTTTATCCAGTATAAACTGTTTTAATCCGCTTCAATCCGGTTTTATCCAGTTTAAACTGATTTAAACCGGTTCAGTCCGGTTTTATCCAGTTTCAACCAGTTATATCCGGTTCTATCCAGTTTAAACCGGTTTAATCCGGTTTTATCCGGCTTAAACCATTTGAAACCAGTTCAATCCGGTTTTGTCCGGTTTAGACCAGTTCAATCCGGTTTTATCCGGTTTAAACCGGTTCTATGCTGTTTATACCAGTTTAAGCCTGTTCAATCGGGTTTTATCCAGTTTAGACCTGTTTAAGCCGGTTCATTCCGGTTTTATCCAGCTTAAACCGGTTTAAACCCTTTCAATCCGTTTTTATCCGGTTTCAACCGGTTTACACTGGTTCAATCCGGTTTTATCCGGTTTATACCGTTTCTATCCGGTTCTATCCGTTTTAAACCGGTTTAAACCAGTTCATTCCGGTTTTATCAGGTTTCAACCGGTTTGAAACGGTTCAATCCGGTTTTATCCGGTTTCAACCGGTTTGAAACGGTTCAATCCGGTTTTATCCGGTTTAAACCGGTTTAAGCCGGTTCAATCCGGTTTTATCCAGTTTAAACCGGTTCTATCCGGTTCTATCCGGTTGAATCCAGTTTAAACCGGTTCAATCCGATTTTATCCGGTTTAAACCGGTTCAATCCGGTTTAATCGGTTTTAAACAGGTTTGAAACAGTTCAATCCGGTTTTATCCGGTTTAAACCGGTTCCGTCCGGTTTTATCCGGTTTAAACCGGTTCATTCCGGTTTTATCCGGTTAAAACCGGTTTGAAACGGTTCAATCCGGTTTTATCCGGTTTAAACCGGTTCAATCCTGTTTTATCCAGTTTAAACCGGTTCTATCCGGTTCTCTCAGGTTGAAACCAGTTTAAACCAGTTCAATCCGGTTTTATCTGGTTTAAACCGGTTCAATCTGGTTTTATCCGGTTTAAACCGGTTTCATCCGGTTTAGACCAGTTTAAACCAGTTCAATACGGTTTTAATCGGCTTAAACCGGTTCAATCTGGTTTTATCCGGTTTACACCGCTTTAAAACGGTTTAATCCGGTTTTATCTGGTTTAAACCAGTTTGAACCGGTTCAATCCGGTTTTATCTCGTTTTATCCGGTTCTGTCCTGTTTAAATCGGTTTAAACTGGTTCTATCCTGTTCTATCCTGTTTTAACCCGTTAAACCAGTTCAATCCGGTTTTATCCGGTTTAAACCGGTTCAAATCATTTCCATCTGGTTTAAACTGGTTTAAACTGGTTCAATCCGGTTTTATCCATTTTAAACCGGTTCAATTTGATTTTATCCGGTTTAAACTGGTTCAATTTGGTTTTATCCGGTTTAAACCAGTTTGAACCGGTTCAATCCGGTTTTATCCGGTTTAAACCGGTTTAAACCGGGTCATTCCGGTTTTATCCGGTTTAAACAGGTTCAATCCGGTTTTATCCAGTTTAAACCGGTCCTATCCGGTTCTATCCGGTTGAAACCGGTTTAAGCTTGTTCAATCCGGTTTTATCCTGTTTAAACTGGTTCAATCCGGTTTTATCCGCTTTAAACCGGTTAAAACCGGTTCAATCCGGTTTTATCCGGTTTAAACCTGTTCTATCCGGTTTAAACCGGTTTAAACCGCTTCTATCCGGTTTAAACCGGTTTAAACCGCTTCTATCCGGTTTAAACCGGTTTAAAAAGGTGCAATCCGGTTTTATCCGGTTTAAACGGGTTTAAACCGGTTCTATCCGGTTTAAACCGGTTTAAACAGCTTCAATCCGGTTTTATCCGGTTTAAACCGGTTCAATCCGGTATTATCCGGTTTAAACCGGTTTAAACTGGTTCAATCAGGTTTTATCCGTTTTAAACTGGTTCTAACCACTTTAAACCGGTGTAAACCGCTTCAATCCGGTTTTATCCGGTTTAAACCGCTTCAGTCCGGTTTTATCCAGTTTTATCCGGCTTAAACCGGTTCAATCTGTTATTATCCGGTTTAAACTGGTGCAATTTGGTTTTATCCCGTTTAAACCGGTTTTATCTGGTTTAAACCGGTATAAACCAGTTCAATCCGGTTTTATCCTGTTTAAACCGGATTAAACCGGATCAATCCAGTTTTATCCGGTTTAAACCAGTTCAATCCGGTTTTATCCGGTTTAAACCGGTTTAAGCTGGTTCAATCCGGTTTTATCCAGTTTAAACCGGTTCTATCCGGTTCTATCCAGTTGAAACCGGTTTAAACCAGTTCAATCCGGTTTTCTCAGGTTAAAACCGGTTCAATCTGGTTTTATCCGGTTTAAACCGGTTTAAACCGGTTCAATCGGTTTTATCCAGTTTAAACCAGTTCTATCCGGTTTAAACCAGTTTAATCCAGTTCAATCCGGTTTTATCCGGTTTAAACCGGTCCTATCGGGTTTAAACAGGTTTAGGCCGGTTCATTCCGGTTTTATCAGTTTTAAACCGGTTTAAACTGCTTCAATCCGTTTATATCCGGTTTAAACCGGTTACAACCGGTTCAATCCGGTTTTCTCCGGTTTAAACCGGTTTAAGCCGGTTCCATCCTGTTTTCTCCGGTTTTAACCAGCTTTAACCAGTTCAATCCGCTTTTATCCAGTTTAAACCGGTTCTATCTGGTTCTATCCGGTTTAAACCGGTTCAATCCGGTTCTATCTGTTTTAAGCCGGTTTAAACCGGTTCATTCCGGTTTTATCCAGCTTAAACCGGTTTAAACACTTTCAATCCGTTTTTATCTGGTTTCAACCGGTTTACACCGGTTCAATCCGGTTTTATCCGGTTTATACCGTTTCTATCCGGTTCTATCCGTTTTAAACCAGTTTAAACCAGTTCATCCGGTTTTATCCAGTTTCAACCGGTTTGAAACGGTTCAATCCGGTTTTATCCGGTTTCAACCGGTTTGAACCGGTTCAATCCGGTTTTATCCGGTTCAAACCGGTTTAAGCCGGTTCAATCCGGTTTTATCCGGTTTAAACCGGTTCAATCTGGTTTGATCCGGTCTAAACCAGTTTGAACCGGTTCAATCCGGTTTTCTCCGGTTTAAACCGGTTTAAGCCGGTTCAATCCGGTTTTATCCAGTTTAAACCGGTTCTATCCGGTTCTATCCGGTTGAAACCAGTTTAAACCGGTTCAATCCGGTTTTATCCAGTTTAAACCGGTTCAATCCGGTTTTATCCGGTTTAAACAGGTTTGAAACGGTTCAATCCGGTTTTATCCGGTTTAAACCGGTTCAGTCCGGTTTTATCCGGTTTAAACCGGTTCATCCCGGTTTTATCTGGTTAAAACCGGTTTGAAACGGTTCAATCCGGTTTTATCCAGTTTAAACCGGTTCAATCCTGTTTTATCCAGTTTAAACCGGTTCTATCCGTTTCTATCCGGTTGAAACCAGTTTAAACCAGTTCAATCCGGTTTTATCTGGTTTAATCCGGTTCAATCTGGTTTTATCCGGTTTAAACCAGTTTTATCCGGTTTAGACCAGTTTAAACCAGTTCAATCCGGTTTTAATCGGATTAAACCGGTTCAATCTGGTTTTATCCGTTTTAAACCGCTTTAAAACGGCTTAATCCAGTTTTATGCGGTTTAAACCAGTTTGAACCGTTTCAATCCGGTTTTATCCGGTTTAAACCGGTTTAAACCGGTTCAATCCGGTTTTATCTATTTTAAACCGGTTCTATCCGGTTCTATCCTGTTTAAATCGGTTTAAACCGGTTCTATCCTGTTCTATCCTGTTTTAACCAGTTAAACCAGTTCAATCCGGTTTTATCCAGTTTAAACTGGTTCTATTCGTTTCCATCTGGTTTAAAAGGGTTTAAACTGGTTCAATCCGATTTTATACGTTTTAAACCAGTTCAATCTGATTTTATCTGATTTAAACTGGTTCAATTTGGTTTTATCCGGTTTATACCGGTTTGAACCGGTTCAATCCGGTTTTATCCGGTTTAAACCGGTTTAAACCGGGTCAATCCTGTTTTATCCGGTTTAAACCTCTTCAATCCGGTTTTCTCCAGTTTAAACCGGTTTATACCAGTTCAATCCGGTTATATCCGCTTTAAACCGGTTCAATCCGGTTTTATCCGATTTAAACCAGTTCTAGCCGGTTCTATCCGGTTTAAACCGGTTCTATCCGGTTCTATCTGTTTTAAGCCGGTTTAAACCGGTTCAATCCGGTTTTATCCGGTTTAAAGCAGATCAATCCGTTTTTATCCAGTTTAAACCGGTTCATTCCGGTTTTATCTGTTTAAAACCGGTTTGAAACGGTTCAATCCAGTTTTATCCGGTTTAAACCAGTTGAATCCGGTTTTATCCGCTTTAAACCGGTTTAAACCGGTTCAATCCGCTTTAAACCGGTTTAAACCGGTTCAATCCGGTTTAATCCGGTTTAAACCGGTTCTATCCGGTTCTATCCTCTTGAAACCGGTTTAAACCGGTTCAATCCGGTTTTATCCGGTTTAAACCAGTTGAATCCGGTTTTATCCGCTTTAAACCGGTTTAAACCGGTTCAATCCGGTTTAATCCGTTTTAAACCGGTTCTATCCGGTTCTATCCGCTTGAAACCGGTTTAAACCGGTTCAATCCGGTTTTATCCGGTTTAAACCAGTTGAATCCGGTTTTATCCGCTTTAAACCGGTTTAAACCTGTTCAATCCGGTTTAATCCGGTTTAAACCGGTTCTATCCGGTTGTATCCAGTTTAAACCGGTTCTATCCGGTTCTATCTGTTTTAAACCGGTTTAAACCAGTTCAATCCGGTTTTATCCGGTTTAAACCGGTTTAAACTGGTTCAATCAGGTTTTATCCGTTTTAAACCGGTTCTAACCACTTTAAACCGGTGTAAACCGCTTCAATCTGGTTTTATCCGGTTTAAACCGCTTCAATCCGGTTTTATCCGGTTTTATCCGGCTTAAACCGGTTCAATCTGTTATTATCCGGTTTAAACTGGTTCAATTTGGTTTTATCCCGTTTAAACCGGTTTTATCTGGTTTAAACCGGTATAAACCAGTTCAATCCGGTTTTATCCTGTTTAAACCGGATTAAACCGGATCAATCCAGTTTTATCCGGTTTAAACCAGTTCAATCCGGTTTTATCCGGTTTTAACCGGTTTAAGCTGGTTCAATCCGGTTTTATCCAGTTTAAACCGGTTCTATCCGGTTCTATCCAGTTGAAACCGGTTTAAACCAGTTCAATCCGGTTTTCTCAGGTTAAAACCGGTTCAATCTGGTTTTATCCGGTTTAAACCGGTTTAAACCGGTTCAATCGGTTTTATCCAGTTTAAACCAGTTCTATCCGGTTTAAACCAGTTTAATCCAGTTCAATCCGGTTTTATCCGGTTTAAACCGGTCCTATCGGGTTTAAACAGGTTTAGGCCGGTTCATTCCGGTTTTATCAGTTTTAAACCGGTTTAAACTGCTTCAATCCGTTTATATCCGGTTTAAACCGGTTACAACCGGTTCAATCCGGTTTTCTCCGGTTTAAACCGGTTTAAGCCGGTTCCATCCTGTTTTCTCCGGTTTTAACCAGCTTTAACCAGTTCAATCCGCTTTTATCCAGTTTAAACCGGTTCTATCTGGTTCTATCCGGTTGAAACCGGTTTAAACCGGTTCAATCCGGTTTTATACGGTTTAAACCGGTTCATTCCGGTTTCATCCCGTTTGAACCGGTTTAAACCGGTTTAAACCAGTTCAATCCGGTTTTAAACGGTTTAAACCGGTTCTATCCGGTTCAATCTGGTTTAAACCGGTTTAAACCGGTTCTATCCGTTTTTATCCGGTTTAAACCGGTACAATCTGGTTTTATCCGGTTTAAACTGGTTTTAACCGATTCAATCCGGTTTATCCAGTATAAACTGGTTTAATCCGCTTCAATCCGGTTTTATCCAGTTTAAACTGATTTAAACCGGTTCAGTCCGGTTTTATCCAGTTTCAACCAGTTATATCCGGTTCTATCCGGTTTAAACCGGTTTAATCAGGTTTTATCCGGCTTAAACCGGTTCAATCTGGTATTATCCGGATTAAACTGGTTCAATTTGGTTTTATCCCGTTTAAACCGGTTTTATCCGGTTTAAACCGGTATAAACCAGTTCAATCCGGTTTTATCCTGTTTAAACCGGTTTAAACCGTTTCATTCCGGTTTTATCCGGTTTCAACCGGTTTTACCCAGTTCTATACGGTTTAAACCGATTCAAACCTGTTCAATCCGATTTCATCCTGTTTAAACCAATTCAACCCAGTTTTATCCGGTTTAAACCGGTTTAAGCTGGTTCAATCCGGTTTTATCCGTTTTAAACCGGTTCAGTCTTGTTTTATCCGGATTAAACCGTTTGAAACCAGTTCAATCCGGTTTTGTCCGGTTTAAACCGGTTCTATGCTGTTTATACCAGTTTAAGCCTGTTCAATCGGGTTTTATCCAGTTTAGACCTGTTTAAGCCGGTTCATTCCGGTTTTATCCAGCTTAAACCGGTTTAAACCCTTTCAATCCGTTTTTATCCGGTTTCAACCGGTTTACACCGGTTCAATCCGGTTTTATCCGGTTTATACCGTTTCTATCCGGTTCTATCCGTTTTAAACCAGTTTAAACCAGTTCATTCCGGTTTTATCCAGTTTCAACCGGTTTGAAACGGTTCAATCCGGTTTTATCCGGTTTCAACCGGTTTGAACCGGTTCAATCCGGTGTTATCCGGTTCAAACCGGTTTAAGCCGGTTCAATCCGGTTTTATCCGGTTTAAACCGGTTCAATCTGGTTTGATCCGGTCTAAACCAGTTTGAACCGGTTCAATCCGGTTTTCTCCGGTTTAAACCGGTTTAAGCCGGTTCAATCCGATTTTATCCAGTTTAAACCGGTTCTATCCGGTTCTATCCGGTTGAAACCAGTTTAAACCGGTTCAATCCGGTTTTATCCAGTTTAAACCGGTTCAATCCGGTTTTATCCGGTTTAAACAGGTTTGAAACGGTTCAATCCGGTTTTATCCGGTTTAAACCGGTTCAGTACGGTTTTATCCGGTTTAAACCGGTTCATCCCGGTTTTATCCGGTTAAAACCGGTTTGAAACGGTTCAATCCGGTTTTATCCGGTTTAAACCGGTTCAATCCTGTTTTATCCAGTTTAAACCGGTTCTATCCGTTTCTATCCGGTTGAAACCAGTTTAAACCAGTTCAATCCGGTTTTATCTGGTTTAATCCGGTTCAATCTGGTTTTATCCGGTTTAAACCAGTTTTATCCGGTTTAGACCAGTTTAAACCAGTTCAATCCGGTTTTAATCGGATTAAACCGGTTCAATCTGGTTTTATCCGTTTTAAACCGCTTTAAAACGGTTTAATCCAGTTTTATGCGGTTTAAACCAGTTTGAACCGTTTCAATCCAGTTTTATCCGGTTTAAACCGGTTTAAACCGGTTCAATCCGGTTTTATCTATTTTAAACCGGTTCTATCCGGTTCTATCCTGTTTAAATCGGTTTAAACCGGTTCTATCCTGTTCTATCCTGTTTTAACCAGTTAAACCAGTTCAATCCGGTTTTATCCAGTTTAAACTGGTTCTATTCGTTTCCATCTGGTTTAAAAGGGTTTAAACTGGTTCAATCCGATTTTATACGTTTTAAACCAGTTCAATCTGATTTTATCTGATTTAAACTGGTTCAATTTGGTTTTATCCGGTTTATACCGGTTTGAACTGGTTCAATCCGGTTTTATCCGGTTTAAACCAGTTTAAACCGGGTCAATCCTGTTTTATCCGGTTTAAACCTCTTCAATCCGGTTTTCTCCAGTTTAAACCGGTTTATACCAGTTCAATCCGGTTTTATCCGCTTTAAACCGGTTCAATCCGGTTTTATCCGATTTAAACCAGTTCTAGCCGGGTCTATCCGGTTTAAACCGGTTCTATCCGGTTCTATCTGTTTTAAGCCGGTTTAAAACGGTTCAATCCGGTTTTATCCAGTTTAAACCGGTTCTATCCGGTTCTATCTGTTTTAAACCGGTTTAAACCAGTTCAATCCGGTTTTATCCGGTTCAAACCGGTTTAAGCCGGTTCAATCCGGTTTTATCCGGTTTGAACCGGTTCAATCCGGTTTTATCCGGTTTAAACCAGTTTAAACCGGTTCAATCCAGTTTTATCTCGTTGAGACCGGTTCTATCCGGTTCTATCCTTTTTAAATCGGATTAAACTGGTTCTATCCTGTTCTGTCCTGTTTTAACTGGATTAAACCAGTTCAATTCGGTTTTATCCGTTTTAAACCGGTTCAATCTGATTTTATCCGGTTTAAACTGTTTCAATTTGGTTTTATCCGTTTTAAACCGGTTTGAACTGTGTCAATCCGGTTTTATCCAGTTTAAACCTGTTCAATCCGGTTTTCTCCAGTTTAAACCGGTTTAGACAGGTTCAACCCGGTTTTATCCAGTTTAAACCGGTTCTATCCGGTTCTATCCGCTTGAAACCGGTTTAAACCGGTTCAATCCGGTTTTATCCGGTTTAAACCAGTTGAATCCGGTTTTATCCGCTTTAAACCGATTTAAACCGGTTCAATCCGGTTTAATCCGGTTTAAACCGGTTCTATCCGGTTGTATCCGGTTTAAACCGGTTCTATCCGGTTCTATCTGTTTTAAACCGTTTTAAACCAGTTCAATCCGGTTTTATCCGGTTTAAACCGGTTTAAACTGGTTCAATCCGGTTTAAACGGGTTCTATCCGGTTTAAACCGGTTCTATCCGGTTTCAAACGGTTTAATCCGCTTCAATCCGGTTTTATCCGGTTTAAACCGGTTTAAACCGCTTCAATCCGGTTTTATCCGGTTTAAACCGGTTCTATCCGGTTCTATCCGGTTTAAACCGGTTTATACCAGTTCAATCCGGTTTTATCCGCTTTAAACCGGTTTAAACCGGTTCAATCCAGTTTTATCCGGTTTAAACCGGTTCTATCCGGTTCTATCTGGTTTAAGACGGTTTAAACCAGTTCAATCCGGTTTTATCCGGTTTAAACCGAATCAATCCGGTTTTATCCGGTTTAAACCGGTTTAAACTGGTTCAGTCCAGTTTTATCCGGTTTAAACCAGTTCTATCCGGTTTAAACCGGTTTAAACCGCTTCAATCCGGTTTTATCCGGTTTAAACCGGTTTAAACCGGTTCAATCGGTTTTTATCTGGTTTAAACCGGATTAAACCGGTTCTATCCGGTTTAATCCAGTTTAAACCGGTTCAATCCGTTTTTTCCGGTTTAAACCGGTATAAACTAGTTCATTCCACTTTTATCCGGTTTAAGCCGTTTCAATCCGGTTTAAACCGTTTCAATCTGGTTTTATCCGGTTTTAACCAGTTTAAACCGCTTCAATCCGGTTTTATCCGGTTTAAACGGGTTCTATCCAGTTCTATCCGGTTGAAACCGGTTTAAACCGGTTCAATCCGGTTTTATCCGGTTTACACCAGTTCAATCCGGTTTTATCCGGTTTAAACCGGTTCTATCCGGTTCTATCTGGTTTGAACCGGTTCAATCCGGTTTTAAACGGTTTAAACCGGTTCTATCCGGTTCAATCTGGTTTAAACCGGTTTAAACCAGTTCTATCCGTTTTTATCCGGTTTAAACCGGTACAATCTGGTTTTATCCGGTTTAAACCGGTTTAACCCGGTTCAATCAGTTTTAACCAGTTTAAACCGGTTCAATCCGTTTTTTCCGGTTTGAACCAGTTTAAACCAGTTCATTCCGGTTTTATCCGGTTTAAACCGGTTCAATCTTGTTTTATCCGGTTTAAACAGTTTGAAACCAGTTCAATCCGGTTTTGTCCGGTTTAGACCAGTTCAATCCGGTTTTATCTGGTTTAAACCGGTTCTATGCTGTTTATACCAGTTTAAGCCTGTTCAATCGGATTTTATCCAGTTTAGACATGTTTAAGCCGGTTCATTCCGGTTTTATCCAGCTTAAACCGGTTTAAACCCTTTCAATCCGTTTTTATCCGGTTTCAACCGGTTTACACCGGTTCAATCCGGTTTTATCCGGTTTATACCGTTTCTATCCGGTTCTATCCGTTTTAAACCGGTTTAAACCAGTTCATTCCGGTTTTATCCGGTTTCAACCGGTTTGAAACGGTTCATTCCGGTTTTATCCGGTTTCAACCGGTTTGAAACGGTTCAATCAGGTTTTATCCGGTTTCAACCGGTTTGAACCGGTTCAATCCGGTTTTATCCGGTTAAACCGGTTTAAGCCGGTTCAATCCGGTTTTATCCGGTTTAAACCGGTTTAAGCCGGTTCAATCCGGTTGAAACCAGTTTAAACCGGTTCAATCCGGTTTTATCCGGTTTAAACCGGTTCATTCCGGTTTTATCCGGTTAAAACCGGTTTGAAACGGTCCAATCCGGTTTTATCCGGTTTAAACCGGTTGAATCCTGTTTTATCCAGTTTAAACCGGTTCTATCCGGTTCTATCCGGTTGAAACCAGTTTAAACCAGTTCAATCCGGTTTTATCTCGTTTAATCCGGTTCAATCTGGTTTTATCCGGTTTAAACCAGTTTTATCCGGTTTAGACCAGTTTAAACCAGTTCAATCCGGTTTTAATCGGATTAAACCGGTTCAATCTTTTTTTATCCGTTTTAAACCGCTTTAAAACGGTTTAATCCAGTTTTATCCGGTTTAAACCAGTTTGAACCGTTTCAATCTGGTTTTATCCGGTTTAAACCGGTTTAAACCGGTTCAATCCGTTTTTATCTAGTTTAAACCGGTTCTATCCGGTTCTATCCTGTTTAAATCGGTTTAAACCGGTTCTATCCTGTTCTATCCTGTTTTAACCAGTTAAACCAGTTCAATCCGGTTTTATCCAGTTTAAACTGGTTCTATTCGTTTCCATCTGGTTTAAAAGGGTTTAAACTGGTTCAATCCGATTTTGTACGATTTTAACCAGTTCAATCTGATTTTATCTGATTTAAACTGGTTCAATTTGGTTTTATCCGATTTAAACCGGTTTGAACCGCTTCAATCCGGTTTTATCCGGTTTAAACCGGTTTAAACAGGGTCAATCCGGTTTTATCCGGTATAAACCTCTTCAATCCGTTTTTCTCCAGTTTAAACCGGTTTATACCAGTTCAATCCGGTTTTATCCGCTTTAAACCGGTTTAAACCGGTTCAATCCGGTTTTATCCGATTTAAACCGATTCTAGCCAGTTCTATCCGGTTTAAACCGGTTCTATCCTGTTCTATCTGTTTTAAGCCGGTTTAAACCGGTTCAACCCAGTTTTATCCGGTTTAAACCGGATCAATCCGGTTTAAACCAGTTCAATCCGGTTTTATCTCGTTTAGACCGGTTCTGTCCGGTTCTATCCTTTTTAAATCGGATTAAACTGGTTCTATCCTGTTCTATCCTGTTTTAACTGGATTAAACCAGTTCAATCCGGTTTTATCCGGTTTAAACCGGTTCTATCCGTTTGCATCTGGTTTAAACGGGTTTAAACTGGTTCAATCCGGTTTTATCCGTTTTAAACTGGTTCAATCTGATTTTATCCGGTTTAAACAGTTTCAATTTGGTTTTATCTGGTTTAAACCGGTTTGAACCGGTTCAATCCGGTTTTATCCGGTTTAAACTGGTTTAAACTGGGTCAATCCGGTTTTATCCAGTTTAAACCTGTTCAATCCGGTTTTCTCCAGTTTAAACCGGTTTAGACAGGTGCAATCCGGTTTTATCCTGTTTAAACGGGTTTAAACCGGATCAATCCAGTTTTATCCGGCTTAAACCGGTTCAATCGGTTATTATCCGGTTTAAACTGGTTCAATTTGGTTTTATCCCGTTTAAACCGGTTTTATCTGGTTTAAACCGGAATAAACCAGTTCAATCTGGTTTTATCCTGTTTAAACCGGTTTAAACCGGATCAATCCAGTTTTATCCGGTTTAAACCAGTTCAATCCGGTTTTATCCGGTTTAAACCGGTTCTATGCTGTTTATACCAGTTTAAGCCTGTTCAATCGGGTTTTATCCGGTTTAGACCTGTTTAATCCAGTTCATTCCGTTTTTATCCAGTTTAAACGGGTTTAAACCCTTTCAATCCGTTTTTATCCAGTTTCAACCGGTTTACACCGGTTCAATCTGGTTTTATCCGGTTTATACCGTTTCTATCCAGTTCTATCCGTTTTAACCCGGTTTAAAACAGTTCATTCCGGTTTTATCCGGTTTAAACCGGTTTGAACGGGTTCTATCTGGTTCTATCCGGTTGAAACCGGTTTAAACCGGTACAATCCGGTTTTATACGGTTTAAACCGGTTCATTCCGGTTTCATCCGGTTTGAACCGGTTTAAACCGGTTTAAACCAGTTCAATCCGGTTTTAAACGGTTTAAACCGGTTCTATCCGGTTCAATCTGGTTTAAACCGGTTTAAACCGGTTCTATCCGTTTTTATCCGGTTTAAACCGGTACAATCTGGTTTTATCCGGTTTAAACCAGTTTAACCCGGTTCAATCAGTTTTAACCAGTTTAAACCGGTTCAATCCGTTTTTTCCGGTTTAAACCAGTTTAAACCAGTTCATTCCGGTTTTATCCGGTTTAAACCGGTTCAATCCGGATTAAACTGTTTCAATCTGGTTTTATCCGGTTTGAACCGGTTTAAACCGCTTCAATCCGGTTTTATCCGGTTTAAACCGGTTCTATCCGGTTCTATCCGGTTGAAACCGGTTTAAACCGGTTCAATCTGGTTTTATCCGATTTAAACCGGTTTGAACCGGTTCTATCTGTTTCTATCCGGTTGAAACCGGTTTAAACCGGTACAATCCGGTTTTATACGGTTTAAACCGGTTCATTCCGGTTTCATCCGGTTTGAACCGGTTTAAACCGGGTCAATCCTGTTTTATCCGGTTTAAACCTCTTCAATCCGGTTTTCTCCAGTTTAAACCGGTTTATACCAGTTCAATCCGGTTTTATCCGCTTTAAACCGGTTCAATCCGGTTTTATCCGATTTAAACCAGTTCTAGCCGGGTCTATCCGGTTTAAACCGGTTCTATCCGGTTCTATCTGTTTTAAGCTGGTTTAAACCGGTTCAATCCGGTTTTATCCGGTTTAAACCAGATCAATCCGTTTTTATCCAGTTTAAACCGGTTTAAACTGGTTCAATCCGGTTTTATCCGGTTTAAACCGGTTCATTCCGGTTTTATCTGTTTAAAACCGGTTTGAAACGGTTCAATCCAGTTTTATCCGGTTTAAACCAGTTGAATCCGGTTTTATCCGCTTTAAACCGGTTTAAACCGGTTCAATCCGCTTTAAACCGGTTTAAACCGGTTCAATCCGGTTTAATCCGGTTTAAACCGGTTCTATCCGGTTCTATCCGCTTGAAACCGGTTTAAACCGCTTCAATCCGGTTTTATCCGGTTTAAACCAGTTGAATGCGGTTTTATCCGCTTTAAACCGGTTTAAACCGGTTCAATCCGGTTTAATCCGTTTTAAACCGGTTCTATCCGGTTCTATCCGCTTGAAACCGGTTTAAACCGGTTCAATCCGGTTTTATCCGGTTTAAACCAGTTGAATCCGGTTTTATCCGCTTTAAACCGGTTTAAACCGGTTCAATCCGGTTTAATCCGGTTTAAACCGGTTCTATCCGGTTGTATCCAGTTTAAACCAGTTCTATCCGGTTCTATCTGTTTTAAACCGGTTTAAACCAGTTCAATCCGGTTTTATCCGGTTTAAACCGGTTTAAACTGGTTCAATCAGGTTTTATCCGTTTTAAACCGGTTCTAACCACTTTAAACTGGTGTAAACCGCTTCAATCCGGTTTTATCCGGTTTAAACCGCTTCAATCCGGTTTTATCCGGTTTTATCCGGCTTAAACCGGTTCAATCTGTTATTATCCGGTTTAAACTGGTTCAATTTGGTTTTATCCCGTTTAAACCGGTTTTATCTGGTTTAAACCGGTATAAACCAGTTCAATCCGGTTTTATCCTGTTTAAACCGGATTAAACCGGATCAATCCAGTTTTATCCAGTTTAAACCAGTTCAATCCGGTTTTATCCGGTTTTAACCGGTTTAAGCTGGTTCAATCCGGTTTTATCCAGTTTAAACCGGTTCTATCCGGTTCTATCCAGTTGAAACCGGTTTAAACCAGTTCAATCCGGTTTTCTCAGGTTAAAACAGGTTCAATCTGGTTTTATCCGGTTTAAACCGGTTTAAACCGGTTCAATCGGTTTTATCCAGTTTAAACCAGTTCTATCCGGTTTAAACCAGTTTAATCCAGTTCAATCCGGTTTTATCCGGTTTAAACCGGTCCTATCGGGTTTAAACAGGTTTAGGCCGGTTCATTCCGGTTTTATCAGTTTTAAACCGGTTTAAACTGCTTCAATCCGTTTATATCCGGTTTAAACCGGTTACAACCGGTTCAATCCGGTTTTCTCCGGTTTAAACCGGTTTAAGCCGGTTCCATCCTGTTTTCTCCGGTTTTAACCAGCTTTAACCAGTTCAATCCGCTTTTATCCAGTTTAAACCGGTTCTATCTGGTTCTATCCGGTTGAAACCGGTTTAAACCGGTTCAATCCGGTTTTATACGGTTTAAACCGGTTCATTCCGGTTTCATCCCGTTTGAACCGGTTTAAACCGGTTTAAACCAGTTCAATCCGGTTTTAAACGGTTTAAACCGGTTCTATCCGGTTCCATCTGGTTTAAACCGGTTTAAACCGGTTCTATCCGTTTTTATCCGGTTTAAACCGGTACAATCTGGTTTTATCTGGTTTAAAGCGGTTTTAACCGATTCAATCCGGTTTATCCAGTATAAACTGGTTTAATCCGCTTCAATCCGGTTTTATCCAGTTTAAACTGATTTAAACCGGTTCAGTCCGGTTTTATCCAGTTTCAACCAGTTATATCCGGTTCTATCCGGTTTAAACCGGTTTAAACTGGTTTAATCCGGTTTTATCCGGCTTAAACCGGTTCAATCTGGTATTATCCGGATTAAACTGGTTCAATTTGGTTTTATCCCGTTTAAACCGGTTTTATCCGGTTTAAACCGGTATAAACCATTTCAATCCGGTTTTATCCTGTTTAAACCGGTTTAAACCGTTTCATTCCGGTTTTATCCGGTTTCAACCGGTTTTACCCAGTTCTATATGGTTTAAACCGGTTTAAACCTGTTCAATCCGATTTCATCCGGTTTAAACAAATTCAACCCAGTTTTATCTGGTTTAAACCGGTTTAAGCTCTATCAATCCAGTTTTATCCGTTTTAAACCGGTTCAATCTTGTTTCATCCGGATTAAACCGTTTGAAACCAGTTCAATCCGGTTTTGTCCGGTTTAGACCAGTTCAATCCGGTTTTATCCGGTTTAAACCGGTTCTATGCTATTTATACCAGTTTAAGCCTGTTCAATCGGGTTTTATCCGGTTTAGACCTGTTTAATCCAGTTCATTCCGGTTTTATCCAGTTTAAACCGGTTTAAACCCTTTCAATCCGTTTTTATCCGGTTTGAACCGGTTTACACCGGTTCAATCTGGTTTTATCCGGTTTATACCGTTTCTATCCAGTTCAATCCGTTTGAACCCGGTTTAAACCAGTTCATTCCGGTTTTATCCGGTTTAAACCGGTTTGAACCGGTTCTATCTGGTTCTATCCGGTTGAAACCGGTTTAAACCGGTTCAATCCGGTTTTATACGGTTTAAACCGGTCCTATCGGGTTTAAACAGGTTTAGGCCGGTTCATTCCGGTTTTATCAGTTTTAAACCGGTTTAAACTGCTTCAATCCGTTTATATCCGGTTTAAACCGGTTACAACCGGTTCAATCCGGTTTTCTCCGGTTTCAACCGGTTTAAGCCGGTTCCATCCTGTTTTCTCCGGTTTTAACCAGCTTTAACCAGTTCAACCCGCTTTTATCCAGTTTAAACCGGTTCTATTTGGTTCTATCCGGTTGAAACCGGTTTAAACCGGTTCAATCCGGTTTTATACGGTTTAAACCGGTTCATTCCGGTTTCATCCCATTTTAAACGGTTTAAACCGGTTTAAACCAGTTCAATCCGGTTTTAAACGGTTTAAACCGGTTCTATCCGGTTCAATCTGGTTTAAACCTGTTTAAAACGGTTCTATCCGTTTTTATCCGGTTTAAACCGGTACAATCTGGTTTTATCCGGTTTAAACCGGTTTAAACCAGTTCATTCCGGTTTCATCCGGTTTAAACCGGTTCAATCCGGTTTAAACTGTTTCAATCTGGTTTTATCCGGTTTGAACCGGTTTAAACCGCTTCAATCCGGTTTTATCCGGTTTAAACCGGTTTTAACCGATTCAATCTGGTTTATCCAGTATAAACTGGTTTAATCCGCTTCAATCCGGTTTTATCCAGTTTAAACTGATTTAAACCGGTTCAGTCCGGTTTTATCCAGTTTCAACCAGTTATATCCGGTTCTATCCAGTTTAAACCGGTTTAATCCGGTTTTATCCGGCTTAAACCGTTTGAAACCAGTTCAATCCGGTTTTGTCCGGTTTAGACCAGTTCAATCCGGTTTTATCCGGTTTAAACCGGTTCTATGCTGTTTATACCAGTTTAAGCCTGTTCAATCGGGTTTTATCCAGTTTAGACCTGTTTAAGCCGGTTCATTCCGGTTTTATCCAGCTTAAACCGGTTTAAACCCTTTCAATCCGTTTTTATCCGGTTTCAACCGGTTTACACCGGTTCAATCCGGTTTTATCCGGTTTATACCGTTTCTATCCGGTTCTATCCGTTTTAAACCGGTTTAAACCAGTTCATTCCGGTTTTATCCGGTTTCAACCGGTTTGAATCGGTTCAATCCGGTTTTATCCGGTTTCAACCGGTTTGAAACGGTTCAATCCGGTTTTATCCGGTTTAAACCGGTTTAAGCCGGTTCAATCCGGTTTTATCCAGTTTAAACCGGTTCTATCCGGTTCTATCCGGTTGAATCCAGTTTAAACCGGTTCAATCAGATTCTATCCGGTTTAAACCGGTTCAATCCGGTTTAATCCGTTTTAAACAGGTTTGAAACAGTTCGATCCGGTTTTATCCGGTTTAAACCGGTTCCGTCCGGTTTTATCCGGTTTAAACCGGTTCATTCCGGTTTTATCCGGTTAAAACCGGTTTGAAACGGTTCAATCCGGTTTTATCCGGTTTAAACCGGTTCAATCCTGTTTTATCCAGTTTAAACCGGTTCTATCCGGTTCTATCAGGTTGAAACCAGTTTAAACCAGTTCAATCCGGTTTTATCTGGTTTAAACCGGTTCAATCTGGTTTTATCCGGTTTAAACCGGTTTCATCTGGTTTAGACCAGTTTAAAGCAGTTCAATACGGTTTTAATCGGCTTAAACCGGTTCAATCTGGTTTTATCCGGTTTACACCGCTTTAAAACAGTTTAATCCGGTTTTATCTGGTTTAAACCAGTTTGAACCGGTTCAATCCGGTTTTATCCGGTTTAAACCAGTTTAAACCGGTTCAATCCGGTTTTATCTCGTTTTATCCGGTTCTGTCCTGTTTAAATCGGTTTAAACTGGTTCTATCCTGTTCTATCCTGTTTTAACCCGTTAAACCAGTTCAATCCGGTTTTATCCGGTTTAAACCGGTTCAATTCATTTCCATCTGGTTTAAACGGGTTTAAACTGGTTCAATCCGGTTTTATCCGTTTTAAACGGGTTCAATTTGATTTTATCCGGTTTAAACTGGTTCAATTTGGTTTTATCCGGTTTAAACCGGTTTCAACCGGTTCAATCCGGTTTTATCCGGTTTAAACCGTTTTAAACCGGATCATTCCGGTTTTATCCGGTTTAAACCTGTTCAATCCGGTTTTCTCCAGTTTAAACCGGTTTAAACAGGTTCAATCCGGTTTTATCCAGTTTAAACCGGTCCTATCCGGTTCTATCCGGTTGAAACCTGTTTAAACTGGTTCAATCCGGTTTTATCCGGTTTAAACTGGTTCAATCCGGTTTTATCCGCTTTAAACCGGTTAAAACCGGTTCAATCCGGTTTTATCCGGTTTAAACCGGTTCTATCCTGTTCTATCTGGTTTAAACCGGTTCTGTCCGCTTCCATCTGGTTTAAACCGGTTTAAACCGGTTCAATCCGGTTTTATCGTGTTTAAACCAGTTTAAAACGGTTCAATCCGGTTTTATCCGGTTAAAACGGGTTTAAGCCGGTTCTATCCGGTTTTATCCGGTTTAAACTTGTTCAATCCGGTTAAAACCGGTTTAAACCGCTTCTATCCGGTTTAAACCGGTTTAAACCGCTTCTATCCGGTTTAAACCGGTTTAAAAAGGTGCAATCCGGTTTTATCCGGTTTAAACGGGTTTAAACCGGTTCTATCCGGTTTAAACCGGTTTAAACAGCTTCAATCCGGTTTTATCCGGTTTAAACCGGTTTAAACAGCTTCAATCCGGTTTTATCCGGTTTAAACCGGTTTAAACTGGTTCAATCAGGTTTTATCCGTTTTAAACCGGTTCTAACCACTTTAAACCGGTGTAAACCGCTTCAATCCGGTTTTATCCGGTTTAAACCGCTTCAATCCGGTTTTATCCGGTTTTATCCGGCTTAAACCGGTTCAATCTGTTATTATCCGGTTTAAACTGGTTCAATTTGGTTTTATCCCGTTTAAACCGGTTTTATCTGGTTTAAACCGGTATAAACCAGTTCAATCCGGTTTTATCCTGTTTAAACAGGATTAAACCGGATCAATCCAGTTTTATCCGGTTTAAACAAGTTCAATCCGGTTTTATCCGGTTTAAACCGGTTTAAGCTGGTTCAATCCGGTTTTATCCAGTTTAAAACGGTTCTATCCGGTTCTATCCAGTTGAAACCGGTTTAAACCAGTTCAATCCGGTTTTCTCAGGTTAAAACCGGTTCAATCTGGTTTTATCCGGTTTAAACCGGTTTAAACCGGTTCAATCGGTTTTATCCAGTTTAAACCAGTTCTATCCGGTTTAAACCAGTTTAATCCAGTTCAATCCGGTTTTATCCGGTTTAAACCGGTCCTATCGGGTTTAAACAGGTTTAGGCCGGTTCATTCCGGTTTTATCAGTTTTAAACCGGTTTAAACTGCTTCAATCCGTTTATATCCGGTTTAAACCGGTTACAACCGCTTCAATCCGGTTTTCTCCGGTTTAAACCGGTTTAAGCCGGTTCCATCCTGTTTTCTCCGGTTTTAACCAGCTTTAACCAGTTCAATCCGCTTTTATCCAGTTTAAAGCGGTTCTATCTGGTTCTATCCGGTTGAAACCGGTTTAAACCGGTTCAATCCGGTTTTATACGGTTTAAACCGGTTCATTCCGGTTTCATCCCGTTTGAACCGGTTTAAACCGGTTTAAACCAGTTCAATCCGGTTTTAAACGGTTTAAACCGGTTCTATCCGGTTCAATCTGGTTTAAACCGGTTTAAACCGGTTCTATCCGTTTTTATCCGGTTTAAACCGGTACAATCTGGTTTTATCCGGTTTAAACCGGTTTTAACCGATTCAATCCGGTTTATCCAGTATAAACTGGTTTAATCCGCTTCAATCCGGTTTTATCCAGTTTAAACTGATTTAAACCGGTTCAGTCCGGTTTTATCCAGTTTCAACCAGTTATATCCGGTTCTATCCGGTTTAAACCGGTTTAATCAGGTTTTATACGGCTTAAACCGGTTCAATCTGGTATTATCCGGATTAAACTGGTTCAATTTGGTTTTATCCCGTTTAAACCGGTTTTATCCGGTTTAAACCGGTATAAACCAGTTCAATCCGGTTTTATCCTGTTTAAACCGGTTTAAACCGTTTCTTTCCGGTTTTATCCGGTTTCAACCGGTTTTACCCAGTTCTATACGGTTTAAACCGATTTAAACCTGTTCAATCCGATTTCATCCTGTTTAAACCAATTCAACCCAGTTTTATCCGGTTTAAACCGGTTTAAGCTGGTTCAATCCGGTTTTATCCGTTTTAAACCGGTTCAATCTTGTTTTATCCGGATTAAACCGTTTGAAACCAGTTCAATCCGGTTTTGTCCGGTTTAGACCAGTTCAATCCGGTTTTATTCGGTTTAAACCGGTTCTATGCTGTTTATACCAGTTTAAGCCTGTTCAATCGGGTTTTATCCAGTTTAGACCTGTTTAACCCGGTTCATTCCGGTTTTATCCAGCTTAAACCGGTTTAAAGCCTTTCAATCCGTTTTTATCCGGTTTCAACCGGTATACACCGGTTCAATCCGGTTTTATCCGGTTTATACCGTTTCTATCCGGTTCTATCCGTTTTAAACTGGTTTAAACCAGTTCATTCCGGTTTTATCCAGTTTCAACCGGTTTGAAACGGTTCAATCCGGTTTTATTCGGTTTCAACCGGTTTGAACCGGTTCAATCCGGTTTTATCCGGTTCAAACCGGTTTAAGCCGGTTCAATCCGGTTTTATCCGGTTTAAACCGGTTCAATCTGGTTTGATCCGGTCTAAACCAGTTTGAACCGGTTCAATCCGGTTTTCTCCGGTTTAAACCGGTTTAAGCCGGTTCAATCCGGTTTTATCCAGTTTAAACCGGTTCTATCCGGTTCTATCCGGTTGAAACCAGTTTAAACCGGTTCAATCCGGTTTTATCCAGTTTAAACCGGTTCAATCCGGTTTTATCCGGTTTAAACAGGTTTGAAACGGTTCAATCCGGTTTTATCCGGTTTAAACCGGTTTAGTCCGGTTTTATCCAGTTTAAACCGGTTCATCCCGGTTTTATCCGGATAAAACCGGTTTGAAACGGTTCAATCCGGTTTTATCCGGTTTAAACCGGTTCAATCCTGTTTTATCCAGTTTAAAACGGTTCTATCCGTTTCTATCCGGTTGAAACCAGTTTAAACCAGTTCAATCCGGTTTTATCTGGTTTAATCCGGTTCAATCTGGTTTTATCCGGTTTAAACCAGTTTTATCCGGTTTAGACCAGTTTAAACCAGTTCAATCCGGTTTTAATCGGATTAAACCGGTTCAATCTGGTTTTATCCGTTTTAAACCGCTTTAAAACGGTTTAATCCAGTTTTATCCGGTTTAAACCAGTTTGAACCGTTTCAATCCGGTTTTATCCGGTTTAAACCGGTTTAAACCGGTTCAATCCGGTTTTATCTATTTTAAACCGGTTCTATCCGGTTCTATCCTGTTTAAATCGGTTTAAACCGGTTCTATCCTGTTCTATCCTGTTTTAACCAGTTAAACCAGTTCAATCCGGTTTTATCCAGTTTAAACTGGTTCTATTCGTTTCCATCTGGTTTAAAAGGGTTTAAACTGGTTCAATCCGATTTTATACGTTTTAAACCAGTTCAATCTGATTTTATCTGATTTAAACTGGTTCAATTTGGTTTTATCCAGTTTAAACCGGTTTATACCGGTTCAGTCCGGTTTTATCCGCTTTAAACCGGTTTAAACCGGTTCAATCCGGTTTTATCCGATTTAAACCAGTTCTAGCCGGGTCTATCCGGTTTAAACCGGTTCTATCCGGTTCTATCTGTTTTAAGCCGGTTTAAACCGGTTCAATCCGGTTTTATCCGGTTTAAACCAGATCAATCCGGTTTTATCCAGTTTAAACCGGTTTAAACTGGTTCAATCCGGTTTTATCCGGTTTAAACCGGTTCATTCCGGTTTTATCTGTTTAAAACCGGTTTGAAACGGTTCAATCCAGTTTTATCCGGTTTAAACAGGTTCAATGCGTTTTTATCCGGTTTAAACCAGTTCACTCCGGTTTTATCTGGTTTAAACCGGTTTGAACCGGTTCAATCCGGTTTTATCTGGTTTAAACCGGTTCAATCTGGTTTTATCCGGTTTAAACCGGTTTTATCCAATTTAGACCGGTTTAAACCAGTTCAATCCGGTTTTAATCGGCTTAACCTGGTTCAATCTGGTTTTATCCGGTTTAAACCGCTTTCAAACGGTTTAATCCGGTTTTATCCGGTTTAAACCAGTTTGAACCGGTTCAATCCGGTTTTATCCGGTTTAAACCAGTTTAAACCGGTTCAATCCAGTTTTATCTCGTTTAGACCGGTTCTATCCGGTTCTATCCTTTTTAAATCGGATTAAACTGGTTCTATACTGTTCTGTCCTGTTTTAACTGGATTAAACCAGTTCAATTCGGTTTTATCCGTTTTAAACCGGTTCAATCTGATTTTATCCGGTTTAAACTGTTTCAATTTGGTTTTATCCGGTTTAAATCGGTTTGAACTGTGTCAATCCGGTTTTATACAGTTTAAACCTGTTCAATCCGGTTTTCTCCAGTTTAAACCGGTTTAGACAGGTTCAACCCGGTTTTATCCAGTTTAAACCGGTTCTATCCGGTTCTATCCGCATGAAACCGGTTTAAACCGGTTCAATCCGGTTTTATCCGGTTTAAACCACTTGAATCCGGTTTTATCCGCTTTAAACCGGTTTAAACCGGTTCAATCCGTTTTAATCCGGTTTAAACCGGTTCTATCCGGTTGTATCCGGTTTAAACCGGTTCTATCCGGTTCTATCTGTTTTAAACCGGTTTAAACCGGTTCAATCCGGTTTTATCCGGTTTAAACCGGTTTAAACTGGTTCAATCCGGTTTAAACGGGTTCTATCCGGTTTAAACCGGTTCTATCCGGTTTAAACCGGTTCTATCCGGTTTAAACCGGTTCTATCCGGTTTCAAACGGTTTAATCCGCTTCAATCCGGTTTTATCCGGTTTAAACCGGTTTAAACCGCTTCAATCCGGTTTTATCCGGTTTAAACCGGTTCTATCCGGTTGAAACCGGTTTATACCAGTTCAATCCGGTTTTATCCGCTTTAAACCGGTTTAAACCGTTTCAATCCAGTTTTATCCGGTTTAAACCAGTTCTATCCGATTCTATCTGGATTAAGCCGGTTTAAACCGGTTCAATCCGGTTTTATCCGGTTTAAACCGAATCAATCCGGTTTTATCCGGTTTAAACCGGTTTAAACTGGTTCAGTCCAGTTTTATCCGGTTTAAACCGGTTTAAACCGCTTCAATCCGGTTTTATCCGGTTTAAACCAGTTTAAACCGGTTCAATCGGTTTTTATCTGGTTTAAACCGGATTAAACCGGTTCTATCCGGTTTTATCCAGTTTAAACCGGTTCAATCCGTTTTTTCCGGTTTAAACCGGTTTAAACTAGTTCATTCCACTTTTATCCGGTTTAAGCCGTTTCAATCCGGTTTAAACCGTTTCAATCTGGTTTTATCCGGTTTTAACCAGATTAAACCGCTTCAATCCGGTTTTATCCGGTTTAAACGGGTTCTATCCAGTTCTATCCGGTTGAAACCGGTTTAAACCGGTTCAATCCGGTTTTATCCGGTTTACACCAGTTCAATCCGGTTATCCGGTTTAAACCGGTTCTATTCGTTTCCATCTGGTTTAAACGGGTTTAAACTGGTTCAATCCGGTTTTATCCGTTTTAAACCGGTTCAATTTGATTTTATCCGGTTTAAACTGGTTCAATTTGGTTTTATCCCGTTTAAACCGGTTTTATCTGGTTTAAACCGGTATAAACCAGTTCAATCCGGTTTTATCCTGTTTAAACCGGATTAAACCGGATCAATCCAGTTTTATCTGGTTTAAACCAGTTCAATCCGGTTTTATCCGGTTTAAACCGGTTCTATGCTGTTTATACCAGTTTAAGCCTGTTCAAACGGGTTTTATCCGGTTTAGACCTGTTTAATCCAGTTCATTCCGGTTTTATCCTGTTTAAACCGGTTTAAACCGGATCAATCCGGATTTATCCGGTTTCAACCGGTTTTACCCGGTTCTATACGGTTTAAACAGGTTTAAACCTGTTCAGTCCGATTTCATCCGGTTTAAACCGATTCAACCCAGTTTTATCCGGTTTAAACCGGTTTAAGCTGGTTCAATCCGGTTTTATCCAGTTTAAACCGGTTTTATCCGTTTTAAACCGGTTTAATCCAGTTCAATCCGGTTTTATCCGGTTTAAACCGTTTCTATCCGGTTCTATCCGTTTTAAACCGGTTTAAACCACTTCATTCCGGTTTTATCAGGTTTAAACCGGTTTGAACCGGTTCTATCCGTTTTTATCCGGTTTAAACCGGTACAATCTGGTTTTATCCGGTTTAAACCGGTTCATTCCGGTTTTATCCAGTTTAAACAGGTTCTATCCGGTTCTATCCGGTTGAAACCAGTTTAAGCCGGTTCAATCCGGTTTTATCCAGTTTAAACCGGTTCTATCCGCTTCTATCCGGTTGAAACCAGTTTAAACCGGTTCAATCCGGTTTTATCCAGTTTAAACCGGTTCAATGCGGTTTTATCCGGTTTAAACCGGTTTGAAACGGTTCAATCCGGTTTTATCCGGTTTAAACTGGTTCAGTCTGGTTTTATCCGGTTTAAACCAGTTCATTCCGGTTTTATCCGGTTTAAACTGGTTTGAACCGTTTCAATCCGGTTTTATCCGGTTTAAACCAGTTCACTCCGGTTTTATCCGGTTTAAACCGGTTTGTACCGGTTCAATCCGGTTTTATCCAGTTTAAACCGGTTCTATCCGGTTCTATCCGGTTGAAACCGGTTTAAACCAGTTCAATCCGGTTTTCTCAGGTTAAAACCGGTTCAATCTGGTTTTATCCGGTTTAAACCGGTTTAAACCGGTTCAATCGGTTTTATCCAGTTTAAACCAGTTCTATCCGGTTTAAACCAGTTTAATCCAGTTCAATCCGGTTTTACCCGGTTTAAAGCGGTCCTATCAGGTTTAAACAGGTTTAGGCCGGTTCTTTCCGGTTTTATCAGTTTTAAACCGGTTTAAACTGCTTCAATCCGTTTATATCCGGTTTAAACCGGTTACAACCGGTTCAATCCGGTTTTCTCCGGTTTAAAGCGGTTTAAGCCGGTTCCATCCTGTTTTCTCCGTTTTTAACCGGCTTTAACCAGTTCACTCCGCTTTTATCCAGTTTAAACCGGTTCTATCTGGTTCTATCCGGTTGAAACCGGTTTAAACCGGTTCAATCCGGTTTTATACGGTTTAAACCGGTTCATTCCGGTTTCATCCCGTTTGAACCGGTTTAAACCGGTTTAAACCAGTTCAATCCGTTTTTAAACAGTTTAAACCGGTTCTATCCGGTTCAATCTGGTTTAAACCGGTTTAAACTGGTTCTATCCGTTTTTATCCGGTTTAAACCGGTACAATCTGGTTTTATCTGGTTTAAACCGGTTTGTACCGATTCAATCCGGTTTATCCAGTATAAACTGGTTTAATCCGCTTCAATCCGGTTTTATCCAGTTTAAACTGATTTAAACCGGTTCAGTCCCGTTTTATCCAGTTTAAACAAGTTCAATCCGGTTTTATCTGGTTTAAACCGGTTCAATCTGGTTTTATCCGGTTTAAAACGGTTTTATCCGGTTCTATCTGGTTTAAGCCGGTTTAAACCGGTTCAATCCGGTTTTATCCGGTTTAAACCGAATCAATCCGGTTTTATCCGGTTTAAACCGGTTTAAACTGGTTCAGTCCAGTTTTATCCGGTTTAAACCAGTTCATTCCGGTTTTATCCGGTTTAAACTGGTTTGAACCGTTTCAATCCGGTTTTATCCGGTTTAAACCAGTTCACTCCGGTTTTATCCGGTTTAAACCGGTTTGTACCGATTCAATCCGGTTTATCCAGTATAAACTGGTTTAATCCGCTTCAATCCGGTTTTATCCAGTTTAAACTGATTTAAACCGGTTCAGTCCGGTTTTATCCAGTTTAAACCAGTTCAATCCGGTTTTATCTGGTTTAAACCGGTTCAATCTGGTTTTATCCGGTTTAAAACGGTTTTATCCGGTTCTATCTGGTTTAAGCCGGTTTAAACCGGTTCAATCCGGTTTTATCCGGTTTAAACCGAATCAATCCGGTTTTATCCGGTTTAAACCGGTTTAAACTGGTTCAGTTCAGTTTTATCCGGTTTAAACCGGTTCTATCCGGTTTAAACCGGTTTAAACCGCTTCAATCCGGTTTTATCCGGTTTAAACCGGTTTAAACCGGTTCAATCGGTTTTTATCTGGTTTAAACCGGATTAAACCGGTTCTATCCGGTTTTATCCAGTTTAAACCGGTTCAATCCGTTTTTTCCGGTTTAAACCAGTTTAAACTAGTTCATTCCACTTTTATCCGGTTTAAGCCGTTTCAATCCGGTTTAAACCGTTTCAATCTGTTTTTATCCGGTTTTAACCAGTTTAAACCGCTTCAATCCGGTTTTATCCGGTTTAAACGGGTTCTATCCAGTTCTATCCGGTTGAAACCGGTTTAAACCGGTTCAATCCGGTTTTATCCGGTTTACACCAGTTCAATCCGGTTTTATCCGGTTTAAACCGGTTCTATCCGGTTCTATATGGTTTGAACCGGTTCAATCCGGTTTTAAACGGTTTAAACCGGTTCTATCCGGTTCAATCTGGTTTAAACCGGTTTAAACCGGTTCTATCCGTTTTTATCCGGTTTAAACCGGTACAATCTGGTTTTATCCGGTTTAAACCGGTTTAACCCGGTTCAATCAGTTTTAACCAGTTTAAACCGGTTCAATCCGTTTTTTCCGGTTTGAACCAGTTTAAACCAGTTCATTCCGGTTTTATCCGGTTTAAACCGGTTCAATCTTGTTTTATCCGGTTTAAACCGTTTGAAACCAGTTCAATCCGGTTTTGTCCGGTTTAGACCAGTTCATTCCGGTTTTATCCGGTTTAAACCGGTTCTATGCTGTTTATACCAGTTTAAGCCTGTTCAATCGGATTTTATCCAGTTTAGACCTGTTTAAGCCGGTTCATTCCGGTTTTATCCAGCTTAAACCGATTTAAACCCTTTCAATCCGTTTTTATCCGGTTTCAACCGGTTTACACCGGTTCAATCCGGTTTTATCCGGTTTATACCGTTTCTATCCGGTTCTATCCGTTTTAAACCGGTTTAAACCAGTTCATTCCGGTTTTATCCGGTTTCAACCGGTTTGAAACGGTTCAATCCGGTTTTATCCGGTTTCAACTGGTTTGAACCGGTTCAATCCGGTTTTATCCGGTTAAACCGGTTTAAGCCGGTTCAATCCGGTTTTATCTGGTTTAAACCGGTTTAAGCCGATTCAATCCGGTTTTATCCGGTTTAAACCGGTTCAATCTGGTTTGTTCCCGTTTAAACCAGTTTGAACCGGTTCAATCCGGTTTTATCCGGTTTAAACCGGTTTAAACTGGTTCAATCCGGTTTTATCCGGTTTAAACCGGTTCATTCCGGTTTTATCTGTTTAAAACCGGTTTGAAACGGTTCAATCCAGTTTTATCCGGTTTAAACAGGTTCAATGCGTTTTTATCCGGTTTAAACCAGTTCACTCCGGTTTTATCTGGTTTAAACCGGTTTGAACCGGTTCAATCCGGTTTTATCTGGTTTAAACCGGTTCAATCTGGTTTTATCCGGTTTAAACCGGTTTTATCCAATTTAGACCGGTTTAAACCAGTTCAATCCGGTTTTAATCGGCTTAACCTGGTTCAATCTGGTTTTATCCGGTTTAAACCGCTTTCAAACGGTTTAATCCGGTTTTATCCGGTTTAAACCAGTTTGAACCGGTTCAATCCGGTTTTATCCGGTTTAAACCAGTTTAAACCGGTTCAATCCAGTTTTATCTCGTTTAGACCGGTTCTATCCGGTTCTATCCTTTTTAAATCGGATTAAACTGGTTCTATACTGTTCTGTCCTGTTTTAACTGGATTAAACCAGTTCAATTCGGTTTTATCCGTTTTAAACCGGTTCAATCTGATTTTATCCGGTTTAAACTGTTTCAATTTGGTTTTATCCGGTTTAAACCGGTTTGAACTGTGTCAATCCGGTTTTATACAGTTTAAACCTGTTCAATCCGGTTTTCTCCAGTTTAAACCGGTTTAGACAGGTTCAACCCGGTTTTATCCAGTTTAAACCGGTTCTATCCGGTTCTATCCGCATGAAACCGGTTTAAACCGGTTCAATCCGGTTTTATCCGGTTTAAACCACTTGAATCCGGTTTTATCCGCTTTAAACCGGTTTAAACCGGTTCAATCCGTTTTAATCCGGTTTAAACCGGTTCTATCCGGTTGTATCCGGTTTAAACCGGTTCTATCCGGTTCTATCTGTTTTAAACCGGTTTAAACCGGTTCAATCCGGTTTTATCCGGTTTAAACCGGTTTAAACTGGTTCAATCCGGTTTAAACGGGTTCTATCCGGTTTAAACCGGTTCTATCCGGTTTAAACCGGTTCTATCCGGTTTAAACCGGTTCTATCCGGTTTCAAACGGTTTAATCCGCTTCAATCCGGTTTTATCCGGTTTAAACCGGTTTAAACCGCTTCAATCCGGTTTTATCCGGTTTAAACCGGTTCTATCCGGTTGAAACCGGTTTATACCAGTTCAATCCGGTTTTATCCGCTTTAAACCGGTTTAAACCGTTTCAATCCAGTTTTATCCGTTTTAAACCAGTTCTATCCGATTCTATCTGGATTAAGCCGGTTTAAACCGGTTCAATCCGGTTTTATCCGGTTTAAACCGAATCAATCCGATTTTATCCGGTTTAAACCGGTTTAAACTGGTTCAGTCCAGTTTTATCCGGTTTAAACCGGTTCTATCCGGTTTAAACCGGTTTAAACCGCTTCAATCCGGTTTTATCCGGTTTAAACCAGTTTAAACCGGTTCAATCGGTTTTTATCTGGTTTAAACCGGATTAAACCGGTTCTATCCGGTTTTATCCAGTTTAAACCGGTTCAATCCGTTTTTTCCGGTTTAAACCGGTTTAAACTAGTTCATTCCACTTTTATCCGGTTTAAGCCGTTTCAATCCGGTTTAAACCGTTTCAATCTGGTTTTATCCGGTTTTAACCAGATTAAACCGCTTCAATCCGGTTTTATCCGGTTTAAACGGGTTCTATCCAGTTCTATCCGGTTGAAACCGGTTTAAACCGGTTCAATCCGGTTTTATCCGGTTTACACCAGTTCAATCCGGTTATCCGGTTTAAACCGGTTCTATTCGTTTCCATCTGGTTTAAACGGGTTTAAACTGGTTCAATCCGGTTTTATCCGTTTTAAACCGGTTCAATTTGATTTTATCCGGTTTAAACTGGTTCAATTTGGTTTTATCCCGTTTAAACCGGTTTTATCTGGTTTAAACCGGTATAAACCAGTTCAATCCGGTTTTATCCTGTTTAAACCGGATTAAACCGGATCAATCCAGTTTTATCTGGTTTAAACCAGTTCAATCCGGTTTTATCCGGTTTAAACCGGTTCTATGCTGTTTATACCAGTTTAAGCCTGTTCAAACGGGTTTTATCCGGTTTAGACCTGTTTAATCCAGTTCATTCCGGTTTTATCCTGTTTAAACCGGTTTAAACCGGATCAATCCGGATTTATCCGGTTTCAACCGGTTTTACCCGGTTCTATACGGTTTAAACAGGTTTAAACCTGTTCAGTCCGATTTCATCCGGTTTAAACCGATTCAACCCAGTTTTATCCGGTTTAAACCGGTTTAAGCTGGTTCAATCCGGTTTTATCCAGTTTAAACCGGTTTTATCCGTTTTAAACCGGTTTAATCCAGTTCAATCCGGTTTTATCCGGTTTAAACCGTTTCTATCCGGTTCTATCCGTTTTAAACCGGTTTAAACCACTTCATTCCAGTTTTATCAGGTTTAAACCGGTTTGAACCGGTTCTATCCGTTTTTATCCGGTTTAAACCGGTACAATCTGGTTTTATCCGGTTTAAACCGGTTCATTCCGGTTTTATCCAGTTTAAACAGGTTCTATCCGGTTCTATCCGGTTGAAACCAGTTTAAGCCGGTTCAATCCGGTTTTATCCAGTTTAAACCGGTTCTATCCGCTTCTATCCGGTTGAAACCAGTTTAAACCGGTTCAATCCGGTTTTATCCAGTTTAAACCGGTTCAATGCGGTTTTATCCGGTTTAAACCGGTTTGAAACGGTTCAATCCGGTTTTATCCGGTTTAAACTGGTTCAGTCTGGTTTTATCCGGTTTAAACCAGTTCATTCCGGTTTTATCCGGTTTAAACTGGTTTGAACCGTTTCAATCCGGTTTTATCCGGTTTAAACCAGTTCACTCCGGTTTTATCCGGTTTAAACCGGTTTGTACCGGTTCAATCCGGTTTTATCCAGTTTAAACCGGTTCTATCCGGTTCTATCCGGTTGAAACCGGTTTAAACCAGTTCAATCCGGTTTTCTCAGGTTAAAACCGGTTCAATCTGGTTTTATCCGGTTTAAACCGGTTTAAACCGGTTCAATCGGTTTTATCCATTTTAAACCAGTTCTATCCGGTTTAAACCAGTTTAATCCAGTTCAATCCGGTTTTACCCGGTTTAAAGCGGTCCTATCAGGTTTAAACAGGTTTAGGCCGGTTCTTTCCGGTTTTATCAGTTTTAAACCGGTTTAAACTGCTTCAATCCCTTTATATCCGGTTTAAACCGGTTACAACCGGTTCAATCCGGTTTTCTCCGGTTTAAAGCGGTTTAAGCCGGTTCCATCCTGTTTTCTCCGTTTTTAACCGGCTTTAACCAGTTCACTCCGCTTTTATCCAGTTTAAACCGGTTCTATCTGGTTCTATCCGGTTGAAACCGGTTTAAACCGGTTCAATCCGGTTTTATACGGTTTAAACCGGTTCATTCCGGTTTCATCCCGTTTGAACCGGTTTAAACCGGTTTAAACCAGTTCAATCCGGTTTTAAACAGTTTAAACCGGTTCTATCCGGTTCAATCTGGTTTAAACCGGTTTAAACTGGTTCTATCCGTTTTTATCCGGTTTAAACCGGTACAATCTGGTTTTATCCGGTTTAAACCGGTTTGTACCGATTCAATCCGGTTTATCCAGTATAAACTGGTTTAATCCGCTTCAATCCGGTTTTATCCAGTTTAAACTGATTTAAACCGGTTCAGTCCCGTTTTATCCAGTTTAAACAAGTTCAATCCGGTTTTATCTGGTTTAAACCGGTTCAATCTGGTTTTATCCGGTTTAAAACGGTTTTATCCGGTTCTATCTGGTTTAAGCCGGTTTAAACCGGTTCAATCCGGTTTTATCCGGTTTAAACCGAATCAATCCGGTTTTATCCGGTTTAAACCGGTTTAAACTGGTTCAGTCCAGTTTTATCCGGTTTAAACCAGTTCATTCCGGTTTTATCCGGTTTAAACTGGTTTGAACCGTTTCAATCCGGTTTTATCCGGTTTAAACCAGTTCACTCCGGTTTTATCCGGTTTAAACCGGTTTGTACCGATTCAATCCGGTTTATCCAGTATAAACTGGTTTAATCCGCTTCAATCCGGTTTTATCCAGTTTAAACTGATTTAAACCGGTTCAGTCCGGTTTTATCCAGTTTAAACCAGTTCAATCCGGTTTTATCTGGTTTAAACCGGTTCAATCTGGTTTTATCCGGTTTAAAACGGTTTTATCCGGTTCTATCTGGTTTAAGCCGGTTTAAACCGGTTCAATCCGGTTTTATCCGGTTTAAACCGAATCAATCCGGTTTTATCCGGTTTAAACCGGTTTAAACTGGTTCAGTTCAGTTTTATCCGGTTTAAACCGGTTCTATCCGGTTTAAACCGGTTTAAACCGCTTCAATCCGGTTTTATCCGGTTTAAACCGGTTTAAACCGGTTCAATCGGTTTTTATCTGGTTTAAACCGGATTAAACCGGTTCTATCCGGTTTTATCCAGTTTAAACCGGTTCAATCCGTTTTTTCCGGTTTAAACCAGTTTAAACTAGTTCATTCCACTTTTATCCGGTTTAAGCCGTTTCAATCCGGTTTAAACCGTTTCAATCTGTTTTTATCCGGTTTTAACCAGTTTAAACCGCTTCAATCCGGTTTTATCCGGTTTAAACGGGTTCTATCCAGTTCTATCCGGTTGAAACCGGTTTAAACCGGTTCAATCCGGTTTTATCCGGTTTACACCAGTTCAATCCGGTTTTATCCGGTTTAAACCGGTTCTATCCGGTTCTATATGGTTTGAACCGGTTCAATCCGGTTTTAAACGGTTTAAACCGGTTCTATCCGGTTCAATCTGGTTTAAACCGGTTTAAACCGGTTCTATCCGTTTTTATCCGGTTTAAACCGGTACAATCTGGTTTTATCCGGTTTAAACCGGTTTAACCCGGTTCAATCAGTTTTAACCAGTTTAAACCGGTTCAATCCGTTTTTTCCGGTTTGAACCAGTTTAAACCAGTTCATTCCGGTTTTATCCGGTTTAAACCGGTTCAATCTTGTTTTATCCGGTTTAAACCGTTTGAAACCAGTTCAATCCGGTTTTGTCCGGTTTAGACCAGTTCATTCCGGTTTTATCCGGTTTAAACCGGTTCTATGCTGTTTATACCAGTTTAAGCCTGTTCAATCGGATTTTATCCAGTTTAGACCTGTTTAAGCCGGTTCATTCCGGTTTTATCCAGCTTAAACCGATTTAAACCCTTTCAATCCGTTTTTATCCGGTTTCAACCGGTTTACACCGGTTCAATCCGGTTTTATCCGGTTTATACCGTTTCTATCCGGTTCTATCCGTTTTAAACCGGTTTAAACCAGTTCATTCCGGTTTTATCCGGTTTCAACCGGTTTGAAACGGTTCAATCCGGTTTTATCCGGTTTCAACTGGTTTGAACCGGTTCAATCCGGTTTTATCCGGTTAAACCGGTTTAAGCCGGTTCAATCCGGTTTTATCTGGTTTAAACCGGTTTAAGCCGATTCAATCCGGTTTTATCCGGTTTAAACCGGTTCAATCTGGTTTGTTCCCGTTTAAACCAGTTTGAACCGGTTCAATCCGGTTTTATCCGGTTTAAACCGGTTTAAACTGGTTCAATCCGGTTTTATCCGGTTTAAACCGGTTCATTCCGGTTTTATCTGTTTAAAACCGGTTTGAAACGGTTCAATCCAGTTTTATCCGGTTTAAACAGGTTCAATGCGTTTTTATCCGGTTTAAACCAGTTCACTCCGGTTTTATCTGGTTTAAACCGGTTTGAACCGGTTCAATCCGGTTTTATCTGGTTTAAACCGGTTCAATCTGGTTTTATCCGGTTTAAACCGGTTTTATCCAATTTAGACCGGTTTAAACCAGTTCAATCCGGTTTTAATCGGCTTAACCTGGTTCAATCCGGTTTTATCCGGTTAAACCGGTTTAAGCCGGTTCAATCCGGTTTTATCTGGTTTAAACCGGTTTAAGCCGATTCAATCCGGTTTTATCCGGTTTAAACCGGTTCAATCTGGTTTGTTCCCGTTTAAACCAGTTTGAACCGGTTCAATCCGGTTTTAATCGGTTTAAACCGGTTTAAGCCGGTTCAATCCGGTTTTATCCAGTTTAAACCGGTTCTATCCGGTTCTATCCGGTTGAAAACAGTTTAAACCGGTTCAATCCGGTTTTATCCGGTTTAAACCGGTTCATTCAGGTTTTATCCGGTTAAAACCGGTTTGAAACGGTCCAATCCGGTTTTATCCGGTTTAAACCGGTTCAATCCTGTTTTATCCAGTTTAAACCGGTTCTATCCGGTTCTATCCGGTTGAAACCAGTTTAAACCAGTTCAATCCGGTTTTATCTGGTTTAATCCGGTTCAATCTGGTTTTATCCGGTTTAAACCAGTTTTATCCGCTTTAGACCAGTTTAAACCAGTTCAATCCGGTTTTAATCGGATTAAACCGGTTCAATCTGGTTTTATCCGTTTTAAACCGCTTTAAAACGGTTTAATCCAGTTTTATCCGGTTTAAACCAGTTTGAACCGTTTCAATCCGGTTTTATCCGGTTTAAACCGGTTTAAACCGGTTCAATCCGTTTTTATCTAGTTTAAACCGGTTCTATCCGGTTCTATCCTGTTTAAATCGGTTTAAACCGGTTCTATCCTGTTCTATCCTGTTTTAACCAGTTAAACCAGTTCAATCCGGTTTTATCCAGTTTAAACTGGTTCTATTCGTTTCCATCTGGTTTAAAAGGGTTTAAACTGGTTCAATCCGATTTTGTACGTTTTTAACCAGTTCAATCTGATTTTATCTGATTTAAACTGGTTCAATTTGGTTTTATCCGATTTAATCCGGTTTGAACCGCTTCAATCCGGTTTTATCCGGTTTAAACCGGTTTAAACAGGGTCAATCCGGTTTTATCCGGTTTAAACCTCTTCAATCTGGTTTTCTCCAGTTTAAACCGGTTTATACCCGTTCAATCCGGTTTTATCCGCTTTAAAGCGGTTTAAACCGGTTCAATCCGGTTTTATCCGATTTAAACCGGTTCTAGCTGGTTCTATCCGGTTTAAACCGGTTCTATCCGGTTCTATCTGTTTTAAGCCGGTTTAAACCGGTTCAATCCGGTTTTATCCGGTTTAAACCGGATCAATCCGGTTTTATCCAGTTTAAACCAGTTTAAACTGGTTCAATCCGGTTTTATCTGGTTTAAAACGGTTTAAACCAGTTCAATCCGGTTTTATCTCGTTTAGACCGGTTCTGTCCGGTTCTATCCTTTTTAAATCGGATTAAACTGGTTCTATCCTGTTCTATCCTGTTTTAACTGGATTAAACCAGTTCAATCCGGTTTTATCCGGTTTAAACCGGTTCTATCCGTTTGCATCTGGTTTAAACGGGTTTAAACTGGTTCAATCCGGTTTTATCCGTTTTAAACTGGTTCAATCTGATTTTATCCGGTTTAAACAGTTTCAATTTGGTTTTATCTGGTTTAAACCGGTTTGAACCGGTTCAATCCGGTTTTATCCGGTTTAAACTGGTTTAAACTGGGTCAATCCGGTTTTATCCAGTTTAAACCTGTTCAATCCGGTTTTCTCCAGTTTAAACCGGTTTAGACAGGTTCAATCCGGTTTTATCCTGTTTAAACGGGTTTAAACCGGATCAATCCAGTTTTATCCGGCTTAAACCGGTTCAGTCGGTTATTATCCGGTTTAAACTGGTTCAATTTGGTTTTATCCCGTTTAAACCGGTTTTATCTGGTTTAAACCGGTATAAACCAGTTCAATCCGGTTTTATCCTGTTTAAACCGGTTTAAACCGGATCAATCCAGTTTTATCCGGTTTAAACCAGTTCAATCCGGTTTTATCCGGTTTAAACCGGTTCTATGCTGTTTATACCAGTTTAAGCCTGTTCAATCGGGTTTTATCCGGTTTAGACCTGTTTAATCCAGTTCATTCCGGTTTTATCCAGTTTAAACGGGTTTAAACCCTTTCAATCCGTTTTTATCCGGTTTCAACCGGTTTACACCGGTTCAATCCGGTTTTATCCGGTTTATACCGTTTCTATCCAGTTCTATCCGTTTTAACCCAGTTTAAACCAGTTCATTCCGGTTTTATCCGGTTTAAACCGGTTCAATCTTGTTTTATCCGGTTTAAACCGTTTGAAACCAGTTCAATCCGGTTTTGTCCGGTTTAGACCTGTTCATTCCGGTTTTATCCGGTTTAAACCGGTTCTATGCTGTTTATACCAGTTTAAGCCTGTTCAATCGGATTTTATCCAGTTTAGACCTGTTTAAGCCGGTTCATTCCGGTTTTATCCAGCTTAAACCGATTTAAACCCTTTCAATCCGTTTTTATCCGGTTTCAACCGGTTTACACTGGTTCAATCCGGTTTTATCCGGTTTATACCGTTTCTATCCGGTTCTATCCGTTTTAAACCGGTTTAAACCAGTTCATTCCGGTTTTATCCGGTTTCAACCGGTTTGAAACGGTTCAATCCGGTTTTATCCGGTTTCAACCGGTTTGAACCGGTTCAATCCGGTTTTATCCGGTTAAACCGGTTTAAGCCGGTTCAATCCGGTTTTATCCGGTTTAAACCGGTTTAAGCCGCTTCAATCCGGTGTTATCCGGTTTAAACCGGTTCAATCTGGTTTGTTCCGGTTTAAACCAGTTTGAACCGGTTCAATCCGGTTTTATCCGGTTTAAACCGGTTTAAGCCGGTTCAATCCGGTTTTATCCAGTTTAAACCGGTTCTATCCGGTTCTATCCGGTTGAAACCAGTTTAAACCGGTTCAATCCGGTTTTATCCGGTTTAAACCGGTTCATTCAGGTTTTATCCGGTTAAAACCGGTTTGAAACGGTCCAATCCGGTTTTATCCGGTTTAAACCGGTTCAATCCTGTTTTATCCAGTTTAAACCGGTTCTATCCGGTTCTATCCGGTTGAAACCAGTTTAAACCAGTTCAATCCGGTTTTATCTGGTTTAATCCGGTTCAATCTGGTTTTATCCGGTTTAAACCAGTTTTATCCGCTTTAGACCAGTTTAAACCAGTTCAATCCGGTTTTAATCGGATTAAACCGGTTCAATCTGGTTTTATCCGTTTTAAACCGCTTTAAAACGGTTTAATCCAGTTTTATCCGGTTTAAACCAGTTTGAACCGTTTCAATCCGGTTTTATCCGGTTTAAACCGGTTTAAACCGGTTCAATCCGTTTTTATCTAGTTTAAACCGGTTCTATCCGGTTCTATCCTGTTTAAATCGGTTTAAACCGGTTCTATCCTGTTCTATCCTGTTTTAACCAGTTAAACCAGTTCAATCCGGTTTTATCCAGTTTAAACTGGTTCTATTCGTTTCCATCTGGTTTAAAAGGGTTTAAACTGGTTCAATCCGATTTTGTACGTTTTTAACCAGTTCAATCTGATTTTATCTGATTTAAACTGGTTCAATTTGGTTTTATCCGATTTAAACCGGTTTGAACCGCTTCAATCCGGTTTTATCCGGTTTAAACCGGTTTAAACAGGGTCAATCCGGTTTTATCCGGTTTAAACCTCTTCAATCCGGTTTTCTCCAGTTTAAACCGGTTTATACCCGTTCAATCCGGTTTTATCCGCTTTAAAGCGGTTTAAACCGGTTCAATCCGGTTTTATCCGATTTAAACCGGTTCTAGCCGGTTCTATCCGGTTTAAACCGGTTCTATCCGGTTCTATCTGTTTTAAGCCGGTTTAAACCGGTTCAATCCGGTTTTATCCGGTTTAAACCGGATCAATCCGGTTTTATCCAGTTTAAACCAGTTTAAACTGGTTCAATCCGGTTTTATCTGGTTTAAACCGGTTTAAACCAGTTCAATCCGGTTTTATCTCGTTTAGACCGGTTCTGTCCGGTTCTATCCTTTTTAAATCGGATTAAACTGGTTCTATCCTGTTCTATCCTGTTTTAACTGGATTAAACCAGTTCAATCCGGTTTTATCCGGTTTAAACCGGTTCTATCCGTTTGCATCTGGTTTAAACGGGTTTAAACTGGTTCAATCCGGTTTTATCCGTTTTAAACTGGTTCAATCTGATTTTATCCGGTTTAAAAAGTTTCAATTTGGTTTTATCTGGTTTAAACCGGTTTGAACCGGTTCAATCCGGTTTTATCCGGTTTAAACTGGTTTAAACTGGGTCAATCCGGTTTTATCCAGTTTAAACCTGTTCAATCCGGTTTTCTCCAGTTTAAACCGGTTTAGACAGGTTCAATCCGGTTTTATCCTGTTTAAACGGGTTTAAACCGGATCAATCCAGTTTTATCCGGCTTAAACCGGTTCAGTCGGTTATTATCCGGTTTAAACTGGTTCAATTTGGTTTTATCCCGTTTAAACCGGTTTTATCTGGTTTAAACCGGTATAAACCAGTTCAATCCGGTTTTATCCTGTTTAAACCGGTTTAAACCGGATCAATCCAGTTTTATCCGGTTTAAACCAGTTCAATCCGGTTTTATCCGGTTTAAACCGGTTCTATGCTGTTTATACCAGTTTAAGCCTGTTCAATCGGGTTTTATCCGGTTTAGACCTGTTTAATCCAGTTCATTCCGGTTTTATCCAGTTTAAACGGGTTTAAACCCTTTCAATCCGTTTTTATCCGGTTTCAACCGGTTTACACCGGTTCAATCCGGTTTTATCCGGTTTATACCGTTTCTATCCAGTTCTATCCGTTTTAACCCAGTTTAAACCAGTTCATTCCGGTTTTATCCGGTTTAAACCGGTTCAATCTTGTTTTATCCGGTTTAAACCGTTTGAAACCAGTTCAATCCGGTTTTGTCCGGTTTAGACCAGTTCATTCCGGTTTTATCCGGTTTAAACCGGTTCTATGCTGTTTATACCAGTTTAAGCCTGTTCAATCGGATTTTATCCAGTTTAGACCTGTTTAAGCCGGTTCATTCCGGTTTTATCCAGCTTAAACCGATTTAAACCCTTTCAATCCGTTTTTATCCGGTTTCAACCGGTTTACACCGGTTCAATCCGGTTTTATCCGGTTTATACCGTTTCTATCCGGTTCTATCCGTTTTAAACCGGTTTAAACCAGTTCATTCCGGTTTTATCCGGTTTCAACCGGTTTGAAACGGTTCAATCCGGTTTTATCCGGTTTCAACCGGTTTGAACCGGTTCAATCCGGTTTTATCCGGTTAAACCGGTTTAAGCCGGTTCAATCCGGTTTTATCCGGTTTAAACCGGTTTAAGCCGCTTCAATCCGGTTTTATCCGGTTTAAACCGGTTCAATCTGGTTTGTTCCGGTTTAAACCAGTTTGAACCGGTTCAATCCGGTTTTATCCGGTTTAAACCGGTTTAAGCCGGTTCAATCCGGTTTTATCCAGTTTAAACCGGTTCTATCCGGTTCTATCCGGTTGAAACCAGTTTAAACCGGTTCAATCCGGTTTTATCCGGTTTAAACCGGTTCATTCAGGTTTTATCCGGTTAAAACCGGTTTGAAACGGTCCAATCCGGTTTTATCCGGTTTAAACCGGTTCAATCCTGTTTTATCCAGTTTAAACCGGTTCTATCCGGTTCTATCCGGTTGAAACCAGTTTAAACCAGTTCAATCCGGTTTTATCTGGTTTAATCCGGTTCAATCTGGTTTTATCCGGTTTAAACCAGTTTTATCCGCTTTAGACCAGTTTAAACCAGTTCAATCCGGTTTTAATCGGATTAAACCGGTTCAATCTGGTTTTATCCGTTTTAAACCGCTTTAAAACGGTTTAATCCAGTTTTATCCGGTTTAAACCAGTTTGAACCGTTTCAATCCGGTTTTATCCGGTTTAAACCGGTTTAAACCGGTTCAATCCGTTTTTATCTAGTTTAAACCGGTTCTATCCGGTTCTATCCTGTTTAAATCGGTTTAAACCGGTTCTATCCTGTTCTATCCTGTTTTAACCAGTTAAACCAGTTCAATCCGGTTTTATCCAGTTTAAACTGGTTCTATTCGTTTCCATCTGGTTTAAAAGGGTTTAAACTGGTTCAATCCGATTTTGTACGTTTTTAACCAGTTCAATCTGATTTTATCTGATTTAAACTGGTTCAATTTGGTTTTATCCGATTTAAACCGTTTTGAACCGCTTCAATCCGGTTTTATCCGGTTTAAACCGGTTTAAACAGGGTCAATCCGGTTTTATCCGGTTTAAACCTCTTCAATCCGGTTTTCTCCAGTTTAAACCGGTTTATACCCGTTCAATCCGGTTTTATCCGCTTTAAAGCGGTTTAAACCGGTTCAATCCGGTTTTATCCGATTTAAACCGGTTCTAGCCGGTTCTATCCGGTTTAAACCGGTTCCATCCGGTTCTATCTGTTTTAAGCCGGTTTAAACCGGTTCAATCCGGTTTTATCCGGTTTAAACCGGATCAATCCGGTTTTATCCAGTTTAAACCAGTTTAAACTGGTTCAATCCGGTTTTATCTGGTTTAAACCGGTTTAAACCAGTTCAATCCGGTTTTATCTCGTTTAGACCGGTTCTGTCCGGTTCTATCCTTTTTAAATCGGATTAAACTGGTTCTATCCTGTTCTATCCTGTTTTAACTGGATTAAACCAGTTCAATCCGGTTTTATCCGGTTTAAACCGGTTCTATCCGTTTGCATCTGGTTTAAACGGGTTTAAACTGGTTCAATCCGGTTTTATCCGTTTTAAACTGGTTCAATCTGATTTTATCCGGTTTAAAAAGTTTCAATTTGGTTTTATCTGGTTTAAACCGGTTTGAACCGGTTCAATCCGGTTTTATCCGGTTTAAACTGGTTTAAACTGGGTCAATCCGGTTTTATCCAGTTTAAACCTGTTCAATCCGGTTTTCTCCAGTTTAAACCGGTTTAGACAGGTTCAATCCGGTTTTATCCTGTTTAAACGGGTTTAAACCGGATCAATCCAGTTTTATCCGGCTTAAACCGGTTCAGTCGGTTATTATCCGGTTTAAACTGGTTCAATTTGGTTTTATCCCGTTTAAACCGGTTTTATCTGGTTTAAACCGGTATAAACCAGTTCAATCCGGTTTTATCCTGTTTAAACCGGTTTAAACTGGATCAATCCAGTTTTATCCGGTTTAAACCAGTTCAATCCGGTTTTATCCGGTTTAAACCGGTTCTATGCTGTTTATACCAGTTTAAGCCTGTTCAATCGGGTTTTATCCGGTTTAGACCTGTTTAATCCAGTTCATTCCGGTTTTATCCAGTTTAAACGGGTTTAAACCCTTTCAATCCGTTTTTATCCGGTTTCAACCGGTTTACACCGGTTCAATCCGGTTTTATCCGGTTTATACCGTTTCTATCCAGTTCTATCCGTTTTAACCCAGTTTAAACCAGTTCATTCCGGTTTTATCCGGTTTAAACCGGTTTGAACCGGTTCCATCTGGTTCTATCCGGTTGAAACCGGTTTAAACCGGTTCAATCCGGTTTTATACGGTTTAAACCGGTTCATTCCGGTTTCATCCGGTTTGAACCGGTTGAAACCGGTTTAAACCGGTTCAATCCGGTTTTAAAAGGTTTAAACCGGTTCTATCCGGTTCAATCCGGTTTAAACTGTTTCAATCTGGTTTTATCCGGTTTGAACCGGTTTAAACCGCTTCAATCCGGTTTTATCCGGTTTAAACCAGTTCTATCCGGTTCTATCCAGTTGAAACCGGTTTACACCGGTTCAATCTGGTTTTATCCGGTTTAAACCGGTTTTAACCAATTCAATCCGGTTTATCCAGTATAAACTGGTTTAATCCGCTTCAATCCGGTTTTATCCAGTTTAAACTGATTTAAACCGGTTCAGTCCGGTTTTATCCAGTTTCAACCAGTTATATCCGGTTCTATCCAGTTTAAACCGGTTTAAACCGGTTTAATCCGGTTTTATCCGGCTTAAACCGGTTCAATCTGGTATTATCCGGATTAAACTGGTTCAATTTGGTTTTATCCCGTTTAAACCGGTTTTATCCGGTTTAAACCGTTTGAAACCAGTTCAATCCGGTTTTGTCCGGTTTAGACCAGTTCTATCCGGTTTTATCTGGTTTAAACCGGTTCTATGCTGTTTATACCAGTTTAAGCCTGTTCAATCGGGTTTTATCCAGTTTAGACCTGTTTAAGCCGGTTCATTCCGGTTTTATCCAGCTTAAACCGGTTTAAACCCTTTCAATCCGTTTTTATCCGGTTTCAACCGGTTTACACCGGTTCAATCCGGTTTTATCCGGTTTATACCGTTTCTATCCGGTTCTATCCGTTTTAAACCGGTTTAAACCAGTTCATTCCGGTTTTATCCAGTTTCAACCGGTTTGAAACGGTTCAATCCGGTTTTATCCGGTTTCAACCGGTTTGAACCGGTTCAATCCGGTTTTATCCGGTTTAAACCGGTTTAAGCCGGTTCAATCCGGTTTTATCCGGTTTAAACCGGTTCAATCTGGTTTGATCCGGTTTAAACCAGTTTGAACCGGTTCAATCCGGTTTTATCCGGTTTAAACCGGTTTAAGCCGGTTCAATCCGGTTTTATCCAGTTTAAACCGGTTCTATCCGGTTCTATCCGGTTGAAACCAGTTTAAACCGGTTCAATCCTGTTTTATCCGGTTTAAACCGGTTCAATCCGGTTAAATCCGGTTTATACAGGTTTGAAACAGTTCAATCCGGTTTTATCCGGTTTAAACCGGTTCCGTCCGGTTTTATCCGGTTTAAACCGGTTCATTCCGGTTTTATCCGGTTAAAACTGGTTTGAAACGGTTCAATCCGGTTTTATCCGGTTTAAACCGGTTCAATCCTGTTTTATCCAGTTTAAATCGGTTCTATCCGGTTCTATCCCGTTGAAACCAGTTTAAACCCGTTCAATCCGGTTTTATCTGGTTTAAACCGGTTGAATCTGGTTTTATCCGGTTTAAACCGGTTTTATCCGGTTCTATCTGGTTTAAGCCGGTTTAAACCGGTTCAATCCGGTTTTATACGGTTTAAACCGAATCAATCCGGTTTTATCCGGTTTAAACCGGTTTAAACTGGTTCAGTCCAGTTTTATCCGGTTTAAACCGGTTCTATCCGGTTTAAACCGGTTTAAACCGCTTCAATCCGGTTTTATCCGGTTTAAACCGGTTTAAACCGGTTCAATCGGTTTTTATCTGGTTTAAACCGGATTAAACCGGTTCTATCCGGTTTTATTCAGTTTAAACCGGTTCAATCCGTTTTTTTCCGGTTTAAACCGGTTTAAACTAGTTCATTCCACTTTTATCCGGTTTAAGCCGTTTCAATCCGGTTTAAACCGTTTCAATCTGGTTTTATCCGGTTTAAACCGGTTCAATCCTGTTTTATCCAGTTTAAACCGGTTCTATCCGGTTCTATCCGGTTGAAACCAGTTTAAACCAGTTCAATCCGGTTTTATCTGGTTTAAACCGGTTCAATCTGGTTTTATCCGGTTTGAACCGGTTTAAACCGCTTCAATCCGGTTTTATCCGGTTTAAACCAGTTCTATCCGGTTCTATCCAGTTGAAACCGGTTTACACCGGTTCAATCTGGTTTTATCCGGTTTAAACCGGTTTTAACCAATTCAATCCGGTTTATCCAGTATAAACTGGTTTAATCCGCTTCAATCCGGTTTTATCCAGTTTAAACTGATTTAAACCGGTTCAGTCCGGTTTTATCCAGTTTCAACCAGTTATATCCGGTTCTATCCAGTTTAAACCGGTTTAAACCGGTTTAATCCGGTTTTATCCGGCTTAAACCGGTTCAATCTGGTATTATCCGGATTAAACTGGTTCAATTTGGTTTTATCCCGTTTAAACCGGTTTTATCCGGTTTAAACCGTTTGAAACCAGTTCAATCCGGTTTTGTCCGGTTTAGACCAGTTCTATCCGGTTTTATCTGGTTTAAACCGGTTCTATGCTGTTTATACCAGTTTAAGCCTGTTCAATCGGGTTTTATCCAGTTTAGACCTGTTTAAGCCGGTTCATTCCGGTTTTATCCAGCTTAAACCGGTTTAAACCCTTTCAATCCGTTTTTATCCGGTTTCAACCGGTTTACACCGGTTCAATCCGGTTTTATCCGGTTTATACCGTTTCTATCCGGTTCTATCCGTTTTAAACCGGTTTAAACCAGTTCATTCCGGTTTTATCCAGTTTCAACCGGTTTGAAACGGTTCAATCCGGTTTTATCCGGTTTCAACCGGTTTGAACCGGTTCAATCCGGTTTTATCCGGTTTAAACCGGTTTAAGCCGGTTCAATCCGGTTTTATCCGGTTTAAACCGGTTCAATCTGGTTTGATCCGGTTTAAACCAGTTTGAACCGGTTCAATCCGGTTTTATCCGGTTTAAACCGGTTTAAGCCGGTTCAATCCGGTTTTATCCAGTTTAAACCGGTTCTATCCGGTTCTATCCGGTTGAAACCAGTTTAAACCGGTTCAATCCTGTTTTATCCGGTTTAAACCGGTTCAATCCGGTTAAATCCGGTTTATACAGGTTTGAAACAGTTCAATCCGGTTTTATCCGGTTTAAACAGGTTCCGTCCGGTTTTATCCGGTTTAAACCGGTTCATTCCGGTTTTATCCGGTTAAAACTGGTTTGAAACGGTTCAATCCGGTTTTATCCGGTTTAAACCGGTTCAATCCTGTTTTATCCAGTTTAAATCGGTTCTATCCGGTTCTATCCCGTTGAAACCAGTTTAAACCAGTTCAATCCGGTTTTATCTGGTTTAAACCGGTTGAATCTGGTTTTATCCGGTTTAAACCGGTTTTATCCGGTTCTATCTGGTTTAAGCCGGTTTAAACCGGTTCAATCCGGTTTTATACGGTTTAAACCGAATCAATCCGGTTTTATCCGGTTTAAACCGGTTTAAACTGGTTCAGTCCAGTTTTATCCGGTTTAAACCGGTTCTATCCGGTTTAAACCGGTTTAAACCGCTTCAATCCGGTTTTATCCGGTTTAAACCGGTTTAAACCGGTTCAATCGGTTTTTATCTGGTTTAAACCGGATTAAACCGGTTCTATCCGGTTTTATTCAGTTTAAACCGGTTCAATCCGTTTTTTTCCGGTTTAAACCGGTTTAAACTAGTTCATTCCACTTTTATCCGGTTTAAGCCGTTTCAATCCGGTTTAAACCGTTTCAATCTGGTTTTATCCGGTTTAAACCGGTTCAATCCTGTTTTATCCAGTTTAAACCGGTTCTATCCGGTTCTATCCGGTTGAAACCAGTTTAAACCAGTTCAATCCGGTTTTATCTGGTTTAAACCGGTTCAATCTGGTTTTATCCGGTTTAAACCGGTTTCATCCGGTTTAGACCAGTTTAAACCAGTTCAATACGGTTTTAATCGGCTTAAAACGGTTCAATCTGGTTTTATCCGGTTTAAACCGCTTTAAAACGGTTTAATCCGGTTTTATCCCGTTTAAACCAGTTTGAACCGGTTCAATCCGGTTTTATCCGGTTTAAACCAGTTTAAACCGGTTCAATCCGGTTTTATCTCGTTTTATCCGGTTCTGTCCTGTTTAAATCGGTTTAAACTGGTTCTATCCTGTTCTATCCTGTTTTAACCCGTTAAACCAGTTCAATCCGGTTATCCGGTTTAAACCGGTTCTATTTGTTTCCATCTGGTTTAAACGGGTTTAAACTGGTTCAATCCGGTTTTATCCGTTTTAAACCGGTTCAATTTGATTTTATCCGGTTTAAACTGGTTCAATTTGGTTTTATCCCGTTTAAACCGGTTTTATCTGGTTTAAACCGGTATAAACCAGTTCAATCCGGTTTTATCCGGTTTAAACCGGTTCTATGCTGTTTATACCAGTTTAAGCCTGTTCAATCGGGTTTTACCCGGTTTAGACCTGTTTAATCCAGTTCATTCCGGTTTTATCCTGTTTAAACCGGTTTAAACCGGATCAATCCGGATTTATCCGGTTTCAACCGGTTTTACCCGGTTCTATACGGTTTAAACAGGTTTAAACCTGTTCAGTCCGATTTCATCCGGTTCAAACCGATTCAACCCAGTTTTATCCGGTTTAAACCGGTTTAAGCTGGTTCAATCCGGTTTTATCCAGTTTAAACCGTTTCTATCCGGTTCTATCCGTTTTAAACCGGTTTAAACCACTTCATTCCGGTTTTATCAGGTTTAAACCGGTTTGAACCGGTTCTATCCGTTTTTATCCGGTTTAAACCGGTACAATCTGGTTTTATCCGGTTTAAACCAGTTCATTCCGGTTTTATCCAGTTTAAACAGTTTCTATCCGGTTCTATCCGGTTGAAACCAGTTTAAGCCGGTTCAATCCGGTTTTATCCAGTTTAAACCGGTTCTATCCGCTTCTATCCGGTTGAAACCAGTTTAAACCGGTTCAATCCGGTTTTATCCAGTTTAAACCGGTTCAATCCGGTTTTATCCGGTTTAAACCGGTTTGAAACGGTTCAATCCGGTTTTATCCGGTTTAAACTGGTTCAGTCCGGTTTTATCCGGTTTAAACCAGTTCATTCCGGTTTTATCCGGTTTAAACTGGTTTGAACCGTTTCAATCCGGTTTTATCCGGTTTAAACCAGTTCACTCCGGTTTTATCCGGTTTAAACCGGTTTGTACCGGTTTAATCCGGTTTTATCCGGTTTAAACCGGTTTAAGCTGGTTCAATCCGGTTTTATCCAGTTTAAACCGGTTCTATCCGGTTCTATCCGGTTGAAACCGGTTTAAACCAGTTCAATCCGGTTTTCTCAGGTTAAAACCGGTTCAATCTGGTTTTATCCGGTTTAAACCGGTTTAAACCGGTTCAATCGGTTTTATCCAGTTTAAACCAGTTCTATCCGGTTTAAACCGGTTTGAAACGGTTCAATCTGGTTTTATCCGGTTTAAACCGGTTTTAACCGATTCAATCCGGTTTATCCAGTATAAACTGGTTTAATCCGCTTCAATCCGGTTTTATCCAGTTTAAACTGATTTAAACCGGTTCAGTCCGGTTTTATCCAGTTTCAACCAGTTTTATCCGGTTCTATCCAGTTTAAACCGGTTTAATCCGGTTTTATCCGGCTTAAACCGTTTGAAACCAGTTCAATCCGGTTTTGTCCGGTTTAGACCAGTTCAATCCGGTTTTATCCGGTTTAAACCGGTTCTATGCTGTTTATACCAGTTTAAGCCTGTTCAATCGGGTTTTATCCAGTTTAGACCTGTTTAAGCCGGTTCATTCCGGTTTTATCCAGCTTAAACCGGTTTAAACCCTTTCAATCCGTTTTTATCCGGTTTCAACTGGTTTACACCGGTTCAATCCGGTTTTATCCGGTTTATACCGTTTCTATCCGGTTCTATCCGTTTTAAACCGGTTTAAACCAGTTCATTCCGGTTTTATCCGGTTTCAACCGGTTTGAATCGGTTCAATCCGGTTTTATCCGGTTTCAACCGGTTTGAAATGGTTCAATCCGGTTTTATCCGGTTTAAACCGGTTTAAGCCGGTTCAATCCGGTTTTATACAGTTTAAACCGGTTCTATCCGGTTCTATCCGGTTGAATCCAGTTTAAACCGGTTCAATCAGATTCTATCCGGTTTAAACCGGTTCAATCCGGTTTAATCCGTTTTAAACAGGTTTGAAACAGTTCAATCCGGTTTTATCCGGTTTAAACCGGTTCCGTCCGGTTTTATCCGGTTTAAACCGGTTCATTCCGGTTTTATCCGGTTAAAACCGGTTTGAAACGGTTCAATCCGGTTTTATCCGGTTTAAACCGGTTCAATCCTGTTTTATCCAGTTTAAACCGGTTCTATCCGGTTCTATCAGGTTGAAACCAGTTTAAACCAGTTCAATCCGGTTTTATCTGGTTTAAACCGGTTCAATCTGGTTTTATCCGGTTTAAACCGGTTTCATCTGGTTTAGACCAGTTTAAACCAGTTCAATACGGTTTTAATCGGCTTAAACCGGTTCAATCTGGTTTTATCCGGTTTACACCGCTTTAAAACGGTTTAATCCGGTTTTATCTGGTTTAAACCAGTTTGAACCGGTTCAATCCGGTTTTATCTGGTTTAAACCAGTTTAAACCGGTTCAATCCGGTTTTATCTCGTTTTATCCGGTTCTGTCCTGTTTAAATCGGTTTAAACTGGTTCTATCCTGTTCTATCCTGTTTTAACCCGTTAAACCAGTTCAATCCGGTTTTATCCGGTTTAAACCGGTTCAATTCGTTTCCATCTGGTTTAAACGGGTTTAAACTGGTTCAATTTGGTTTTATCTGGTTTAAACCGGTTTGAACCGGTTCAATCCGATTTTATCCGGTTTAAACCGTTTTAAACCGGGTCATTCCGGTTTTATCTGGTTTAAACCTGTTCAATCCGGTTTTCTCCAGTTTAAACCGGTTTAAACAGGTTCAATCCGGTTTTATCCAGTTTAAACCGGTCCTATCCGGTTCTATCCGGTTGAAACCGGTTTAAACTGGTTCAATCCGGTTTTATCCGGTTTAAACTGGTTCAATCCGGTTTTATCCGTTTTAAACCGGTTAAAACCGGTTCAATCCGGTTTTATCTGGTTTAAACCGGTTCTATCCTGTTCTATCTGGTTTAAACCGGTTCTATCCGCTTCCATCTGGTTTAAACTGGTTTAAACCGGTTCAATCCGGTTTTATCGTGTTTAAACCAGTTTAAACCGGTTCAATCCGGTTTTATCCGGTTAAAACGGGTTTAAACCGGTTCTATCCGGTTTTATCCGGTTTAAACTTGTTCAATCCGGTTTTATCCGGTTTAAACTTGTTCAATCCGTTTTTATCCGGTTTAAACCGGTTCTATCCGGTATTATCCGGTTTAAACCGGTTTAAACTGGTTCAATCAGGTTTTATCCGTTTTAAACCGGTTCTAACCACTTTAAACCGGTGTAAACCGCTTCAATCCGGTTTTATCCGGTTTAAACCGCTTCAATCCGGTTTTATCCGGTTTTATCCGGCTTAAACCGGTTCAATCTGTTATTATCCGGTTTAAACTGGTTCAATTTGGTTTAATCCCGTTTAAACCGGTTTTATCTGGTTTAAACCGGTATAAACCAGTTCAATCCGGTTTTATCCTGTTTAAACAGGATTAAACCGGATCAATCCAGTTTTATCCGGTTTAACAAGTTCAATCCGGTTTTATCCGGTTTAAAACGGTTTAAGCTGGTTCAATCCAGTTTTATCCAGTTTAAAACGGTTCTATCCGGTTCTATCCAGTTGAAACCGGTTTAAACCAGTTCAATCCGGTTTTCTCAGGTTAAAACAGGTTCAATCTGGTTTTATCCGGTTTAAACCGGTTTAAACCGGTTCAATCGGTTTTATCCAGTTTAAACCAGTTCTATCCGGTTTAAACCAGTTTAATCCAGTTCAATCCGGTTTTATCCGGTTTAAACCGGTCCTATCGGGTTTAAACAGGTTTAGGCCGGTTCATTCCGGTTTTATCAGTTTTAAACTGGTTTAAACTGCTTCAATCCGTTTATATCCGGTTTAAACCGGTTACAACCGCTTCAATCCGGTTTTCTCCGGTTTAAACCGGTTTAAGCCGGTTCCATCCTGTTTTCTCCGGTTTTAACCAGCTTTAACCAGTTCAATCCGCTTTTATCCAGTTTAAACCGGTTCTATCTGGTTCTATCCGGTTGAAACCGGTTTAAACCGGTTCAATCCGGTTTTATACGGTTTAAACCGGTTCATTCCGGTTTCATCCCGTTTGAACCGGTTTAAACCGGTTTAAACCAGTTCAATCCGGTTTTAAACGGTTTAAACTGGTTCTATCCGGTTCAATCTGGTTTAAACCGGTTTAAACCGGTTCTATCCATTTTTATCCGGTTTAAACCGGTACAATCTGGTTTTATCCGGTTTAAACCGGTTTTAACCGATTCAATCCGGTTTATCCAGTATAAACTGGTTTAATCCGCTTCAATCTGGTTTTATCCAGTTTAAACTGATTTAAACCGGTTCAGTCCGGTTTTATCCAGTTTCAACCAGTTATATCCGGTTCTATCCGGTTTAAACCGGTTTAATCAGGTTTTATCCGGCTTAAACCGGTTCAATCTGGTATTATCCGGATTAAACTGGTTCAATTTGGTTTTATCCCGTTTAAACCGGTTTTATCCGGTTTAAACCGGTATAAACCAGTTCAATCCGGTTTTATCCTGTTTAAACTGGTTTAAACCGTTTCTTTCCGGTTTTATCCGGTTTCAACCGGTTTTACCCAGTTCTATACGGTTTAAACCGATTTAAACCTGTTCAATCCGATTTCATCCTGTTTAAACCAATTCAACCCAGTTTTATCCGGTTTAAACCGGTTTAAGCTGGTTCAATCCGGTTTTATCCGTTTTAAACCGGTTCAATCTTGTTTTATCCGGATTAAACCGTTTGAAACCAGTTCAATCCGGTTTTGTCCGGTTTAGACCAGTTCAATCCGGTTTTATCCGGTTTAAACCGGTTCTATGCTGTTTATACCAGTTTAAGCCTGTTCAATCGGGTTTTATCCAGTTTAGACCTGTTTAACCCGGTTCATTCCGGTTTTATCCAGCTTAAACCGGTTTAAACCCTTTCAATCCGTTTTTATCCGGTTTCAACCGGTATACACCGGTTCAATCCGGTTTTATCCGGTTTATACCGTTTCTATCTGGTTCTATCAGTTTTAAACTGGTTTAAACCAGTTCATTCCGGTTTTATCCAGTTTCAACCGGTTTGAAACGGTTCAATCCGGTTTTATCCGGTTTCAACCGGTTTGAACCGGTTCAATCCGGTTTTATCCGGTTCAAACCGGTTTAAGCCGGTTCAATCCGGTTTTATCCGGTTTAAACCGGTTCAATCTGGTTTGATCCGGTCTAAACCAGTTTGAACCGGTTCAATCCGGTTTTCTCCGGTTTAAACCGGTTTAAGCCGGTTCAATCCGGTTTTATCCAGTTTAAACCGGTTCTATCCGGTTCTATCCGGTTGAAACCAGTTTAAACCGGTTCAATCCGGTGTTATCCAGTTTAAACCGGTTCAATCCGGTTTTATCCGGTTAAAACCGGTTTGAAACGGTTCAATCCGGTTTTATCCGGTTTAAACCGGTTCAATCCTGTTTTATCCAGTTTAAACCGGTTCTATCCGTTTCTATCCGGTTGAAACCAGTTTAAACCAGTTCAATCCGGTTTTATCTGGTTTAATCCGGTTCAATCTGGTTTTATCCGGTTTAAACCAGTTTTATCCGGTTTAGACCAGTTTAAACCAGTTCAATCCGGTTTTAATCGGATTAAACCGGTTCAATCTGGTTTTATCCGTTTTAAACCGCTTTAAAACAGTTTAATCCAGTTTTATCCGGTTCAAACCAGTTTGAACCGTTTCAATCCGGTTTTATCCGGTTTAAACCGGTTTAAACCGGTTCAATCCGGTTTTATCTATTTTAAACCGGTTCTATCCGGTTCTATCCTGTTTAAATCGGTTTAAACCGGTTCTATCCTGTTCTATCCTGTTTTAACCAGTTAAACCAGTTCAATCCGGTTTTATCCAGTTTAAACTGGTTCTATTCGTTTCCATCTGGTTTAAAAGGGTTTAAACTGGTTCAATCCGATTTTATACGTTTTAAACCAGTTCAATCTGATTTTATCTGATTAAAACTGGTTCAATTTGGTTGTATCCGGTTTAAACCGGTTTGAACCGGTTCAATCCGGTTTTATCCGGTTTAAACCGGTTTAAACCGGGTCAATCCTGTTTTATCCGGTTTAAACCTCTTCAATCCAGTTTTCTCCAGTTTAAACCGGTTTATACCAGTTCAGTCCGGTTTTATCCGCTTTAAACCGGTTTAAACCGGTTCAATCCGGTTTTATCCGATTTAAACCAGTTCTAGCCGGGTCTATCCGGTTTAAACCGGTTCTATCCGGTTCTATCTGTTTTAAGCCGTTTTAAACCGGTTCAATCCGGTTTTATCCGGTTTAAACCAGATCAATCCGGTTTTATCCAGTTTAAACCGGTTTAAACTGGTTCAATCCGGTTTTATCCGGTTTAAACCGGTTCATTCCGGTTTTATCTGTTTAAAACCGGTTGGAATCGGTTCAATCCAGTTTTATCCGGTTTGAACAGGTTCAATGCGTTTTTATCCGGTTTAAACCAGTTCACTCCGGTTTTATCCGGTTTAAACCGGTTTGAACCGGTTCAATCCGGTTTTATCTGGTTTAAACCGGTTCAATCTGGTTTTATCCGGTTTAAACCGGTTTTATCCAATTTAGACCGGTTTAAACCAGTTCAATCCGGTTTTAATCGGCTTAACCTGGTTCAATCTGGTTTTATCCGGTTTAAACCGCTTTCAAACGGTTTAATCCGGTTTTATCCGGTTTAAACCAGTTTGAACCGGTTCAATCCGGTTTTATCCGGTTTAAACCAGTTTAAACCGGTTCAATCCAGTTTTATCTCGTTTAGACCGGTTCTATCCGGTTCTATCCTTTTTAAATCGGATTAAACTGGTTCTATCCTGTTCTGTCCTGTTTTAACTGGATTAAACCAGTTCAATTCGGTTTTATCCGTTTTTAAACCGGTTCAATCTGATTTTATCCGGTTTAAACTGTTTCAATTTGGTTTTATCCGGTTTAAACCGGTTTGAACTGTGTCAATCCGGTTTTATCCAGTTTAAACCTGTTCAATCCGGTTTTCTCCAGTTTAAACCGGTTTAGACAGGTTCAACCCGGTTTTATCCAGTTTAAACCGGTTCTATCCGGTTCTATCCGCTTGAAACCGGTTTAAACCGGTTCAATCCGTTTTTATCCGGTTTAAACCAGTTGAATCCGGTTTTATCCGCTTTAAACCGGTTTAAACCGGTTCAATCCGTTTTAATCCGGTTTAAACCGGTTCTATCCGGTTGTATCCGGTTTAAACCGGTTCTATCCGGTTCTATCTGTTTTAAACCGGTTTAAACCGGTTCAATCCGGTTTTATCCGGTTTAAACCGGTTTAAACTGGTTCAATCCGGTTTAAACGGGTTCTATCCGGTTTAAACCGGTTCTATCCGGTTTAAACAGGTTCTATCCGGTTTAAACCGGTTCTATCCGGTTTAAACCGGTTCTATCCGGTTTCAAACGGTTTAATCCGCTTCAATCCGGTTTTATCCGGTTTAAACCGGTTTAAACCGCTTCAATCCGGTTTTATCCGGTTTAAACCGGTTTTATCCGGTTCTATCCGGTTTAAACCGGTTTATACCAGTTCAATCCGCTTTTATCCGCTTTAAACCGGTTTAAACCGTTTCAATCCAGTTTTATCCGGTTTAAACCAGTTCTATCCGGTTCTATCTGGATTAAGCCGGTTTAAACCGGTTCAATCCGGTGTTATCCGGTTTAAACCGAATCAATCCGGTTTTATCCGGTTTAAACCGGTTTAAACTGGTTCAGTCCAGTTTTATCCGGTTTAAACCGGTTCTATCCGGTTTAAACCGGTTTAAACCGCATCAATCCGGTTTTATCCGGTTTAAACCGGTTTAAACCGGTTCAATCGGTTTTTATCTGGTTTAAACCGGATTAAACCGGTTCTATCCGGTTTTTTCCAGTTTAAACCGGTTCAATCCGTTTTTTCCTGTTTAAACCGGTTTAAACTAGTTCATTCCACTTTTATCCGGTTTAAGCCGTTTCAATCCGGTTTAAACCGTTTCAATCTGGTTTTATCCGGTTTTAACCAGTTTAAACCGCTTCAATCCGGTTTTATCCGGTTTAAACGGGTTCTATCCAGTTCTATCCGGTTGAAACCGGTTTAAACCGGTTCAATCCGGTTTTATCCGGTTTACACCAGTTCAATCCGGTTTTATCCGGTTTAAACCGGTTCTATCCGGTTCTATCTGGTTTGAACCGGTTCAATCCGGTTTTAAACGGTTTAAACCGGTTCTATCCGGTTCAATCTGGTTTAAACCGGTTTAAACCGGTTCTATCCGTTTTTATCCGGTTTAAACCGGTACAATCTGGTTTTATCTGGTTTAAACCGGTTTAACCCGGTTCAATCAGTTTTAACCAGTTTAAACCGGTTCAATCCGTTTTTTCCGGTTTGAACCAGTTTAAACCAGTTCATTCCGGTTTTATCCGGTTTAAACCGGTTCAATCTTGCTTTATCCGGTTTAAACCGTTTGAAACCAGTTCAATCCGGTTTTGTCCGGTTTAGACCAGTTCATTCCGGTTTTATACGGTTTAAACCGGTTCTATGCTGTTTATACCAGTTTAAGCCTGTTCAATCGGATTTTATCCAGTTTAGACCTGTTTAAGCCGGTTCATTCCGGTTTTATCCAGCTTAAACCGGTTTAAACCCTTTCAATCCGTTTTTATCCGGTTTCAACCGGTTTACACCGGTTCAATCCGGTTTTATCCGGTTTATACCGTTTCTATCCGGTTCTATCCGTTTTAAACCGGTTTAAACCAGTTCATTCCGGTTTTATCCGGTTTCAACCGGTTTGAAACGGTTCAATCCGGTTTTATCCGGTTTCAACCGGTTTGAACCGGTTCAATCCGGTTTTATCCGGTTAAACCGGTTTAAGCCGGTTCAATCCGGTTTTATCCGGTTTAAACCGGTTCAATCTGGTTTGTTCCGGTTTAAACCAGTTTGAACCGGTTCAATCCGGTTTGTTCCGGTTTAAACCAGTTTGAACCTGTTCAATCCGGTTTTATCCGGTTTAAACCGGTTTAAGCCGGTTCAATCCGATTTTATCCAGTTTAAACCGGTTCTATCCGGTTCTATCCGGTTGAAACCAGTTTAAACCGGTTCAATCCGGTTTTATCCGGTTTAAACCGGTTCATTCAGGTTTTATCCGGTTAAAACCGGTTTGAAACGGTCCAATCCGGTTTTATCCGGTTTAAACCGGTTCAATCTGGTTTGATCCGGTCTAAACCAGTTTGAACCGGTTCAATCCGGTTTTCTCCGGTTTAAACCGGTTTAAGCCGGTTCAATCCGGTTTTATCCAGTTTAAACCGGTTCTATCCGGTTCTATCCGGTTGAAACCAGTTTAAACCGGTTCAATCCGGTGTTATCCAGTTTAAACCGGTTCAATCCGGTTTTATCCGGTTAAAACCGGTTTGAAACGGTTCAATCCGGTTTTATCCGGTTTAAACCGGTTCAATCCTGTTTTATCCAGTTTAAACCGGTTCTATCCGGTTCTATCCGGTTGAAACCAGTTTAAACCAGTTCAATCCGGTTTTATCTGGTTTAATCCGGTTCAATCTGGTTTTATCCGGTTTAAACCAGTTTTATCCGGTTTAGACCAGTTTAAACCAGTTCAATCCGGTTTTAATCGGATTAAACCGGTTCAATCTGGTTTTATCCGTTTTAAACCGCTTTAAAACAGTTTAATCCAGTTTTATCCGGTTCAAACCAGTTTGAACCGTTTCAATCCGGTTTTATCCGGTTTAAACCGGTTTAAACCGGTTCAATCCGGTTTTATCTATTTTAAACCGGTTCTATCCGGTTCTATCCTGTTTAAATCGGTTTAAACCGGTTCTATCCTGTTCTATCCTGTTTTAACCAGTTAAACCAGTTCAATCCGGTTTTATCCAGTTTAAACTGGTTCTATTCGTTTCCATCTGGTTTAAAAGGGTTTAAACTGGTTCAATCCGATTTTGTACGTTTTTAACCAGTTCAATCTGATTTTATCTGATTAAAACTGGTTCAATTTGGTTGTATCCGGTTTAAACCGGTTTGAACCGGTTCAATCCGGTTTTATCCGGTTTAAACCGGTTTAAACCGGGTCAATCCTGTTTTATCCGGTTTAAACCTCTTCAATCCAGTTTTCTCCAGTTTAAACCGGTTTATACCAGTTCAGTCCGGTTTTATCCGCTTTAAACCGGTTTAAACCGGTTCAATCCGGTTTTATCCGATTTAAACCAGTTCTAGCCGGGTCTATCCGGTTTAAACCGGTTCTATCCGGTTCTATCTGTTTTAAGCCGTTTTAAACCGGTTCAATCCGGTTTTATCCGGTTTAAACCAGATCAATCCGGTTTTATCCAGTTTAAACCGGTTTAAACTGGTTCAATCCGGTTTTATCCGGTTTAAACCGGTTCATTCCGGTTTTATCTGTTTAAAACCGGTTGGAATCGGTTCAATCCAGTTTTATCCGGTTTAAACAGGTTCAATGCGTTTTTATCCGGTTTAAACCAGTTCACTCCGGTTTTATCCGGTTTAAACCGGTTTGAACCGGTTCAATCCGGTTTTATCTGGTTTAAACCGGTTCAATCTGGTTTTATCCGGTTTAAACCGGTTTTATCCAATTTAGACCGGTTTAAACCAGTTCAATCCGGTTTTAATCGGCTTAACCTGGTTCAATCTGGTTTTATCCGGTTTAAACCGCTTTCAAACGGTTTAATCCGGTTTTATCCGGTTTAAACCAGTTTGAACCGGTTCAATCCGGTTTTATCCGGTTTAAACCAGTTTAAACCGGTTCAATCCAGTTTTATCTCGTTTAGACCGGTTCTATCCGGTTCTATCCTTTTTAAATCGGATTAAACTGGTTCTATCCTGTTCTGTCCTGTTTTAACTGGATTAAACCAGTTCAATTCGGTTTTATCCGTTTTAAACCGGTTCAATCTGATTTTATCTGGTTTAAACTGTTTCAATTTGGTTTTATCCGGTTTAAACCGGTTTGAACTGTGTCAATCCGGTTTTATCCAGTTTAAACCTGTTCAATCCGGTTTTCTCCAGTTTAAACCGGTTTAGACAGGTTCAACCCGGTTTTATCCAGTTTAAACCGGTTCTATCCGGTTCTATCCGCTTGAAACCGGTTTAAACCGGTTCAATCCGTTTTTATCCGGTTTAAACCAGTTGAATCCGGTTTTATCCGCTTTAAACCGGTTTAAACCGGTTCAATCCGTTTTAATCCGGTTTAAACCGGTTCTATCCGGTTGTATCCGGTTTAAACCGGTTCTATCCGGTTCTATCTGTTTTAAACCGGTTTAAACCGGTTCAATCCGGTTTTATCCGGTTTAAACCGGTTTAAACTGGTTCAATCCGGTTTAAACGGGTTCTATCCGGTTTAAACCGGTTCTATCCGGTTTAAACAGGTTCTATCCGGTTTAAACCGGTTCTATCCGGTTTAAACCGGTTCTATCCGGTTTCAAACGGTTTAATCCGCTTCAATCCGGTTTTATCCGGTTTAAACCGGTTTAAACCGCTTCAATCCGGTTTTATCCGGTTTAAACCGGTTTTATCCGGTTCTATCCGGTTTAAACCGGTTTATACCAGTTCAATCCGCTTTTATCCGCTTTAAACCGGTTTAAACCGTTTCAATCCAGTTTTATCCGGTTTAAACCAGTTCTATCCGGTTCTATCTGGATTAAGCCGGTTTAAACCGGTTCAATCCGGTGTTATCCGGTTTAAACCGAATCAATCCGGTTTTATCCGGTTTAAACCGGTTTAAACTGGTTCAGTCCAGTTTTATCCGGTTTAAACCGGTTCTATCCGGTTTAAACCGGTTTAAACCGCATCAATCCGGTTTTATCCGGTTTAAACCGGTTTAAACCGGTTCAATCGGTTTTTATCTGGTTTAAACCGGATTAAACCGGTTCTATCCGGTTTTTTCCAGTTTAAACCGGTTCAATCCGTTTTTTCCTGTTTAAACCGGTTTAAACTAGTTCATTCCACTTTTATCCGGTTTAAGCCGTTTCAATCCGGTTTAAACCGTTTCAATCTGGTTTTATCCGGTTTTAACCAGTTTAAACCGCTTCAATCCGGTTTTATCCGGTTTAAACGGGTTCTATCCAGTTCTATCCGGTTGAAACCGGTTTAAACCGGTTCAATCCGGTTTTATCCGGTTTACACCAGTTCAATCCGGTTTTATCCGGTTTAAACCGGTTCTATCCGGTTCTATCTGGTTTGAACCGGTTCAATCCGGTTTTAAACGGTTTAAACCGGTTCTATCCGGTTCAATCTGGTTTAAACCGGTTTAAACCGGTTCTATCCGTTTTTATCCGGTTTAAACCGGTACAATCTGGTTTTATCCGGTTTAAACCGTTTTAACCCGGTTCAATCAGTTTTAACCAGTTTAAACCGGTTCAATCCGTTTTTTCCGGTTTGAACCAGTTTAAACCAGTTCATTCCGGTTTTATCCGGTTTAAACCGGTTCAATCTTGTTTTATCCGGTTTAAACCGTTTGAAACCAGTTCAATCCGGTTTTGTCCGGTTTAGACCAGTTCATTCCGGTTTTATACGGTTTAAACCGGTTCTATGCTGTTTATACCAGTTTAAGCCTGTTCAATCGGATTTTATCCAGTTTAGACCTGTTTAAGCCGGTTCATTCCGGTTTTATCCAGCTTAAACCGGTTTAAACCCTTTCAATCCGTTTTTATCCGGTTTCAACCGGTTTACACCGGTTCAATCCGGTTTTATCCGGTTTATACCGTTTCTATCCGGTTCTATCCGTTTTAAACCGGTTTAAACCAGTTCATTCCGGTTTTATCCGGTTTCAACCGGTTTGAAACGGTTCAATCCGGTTTTATCCGGTTTCAACCGGTTTGAACCGGTTCAATCCGGTTTTATCCGGTTAAACCGGTTTAAGCCGGTTCAATCCGGTTTTATCCGGTTTAAACCGGTTCAATCTGGTTTGTTCCGGTTTAAACCAGTTTGAACCGGTTCAATCCGGTTTGTTCCGGTTTAAACCAGTTTGAACCTGTTCAATCCGGTTTTATCCGGTTTAAACCGGTTTAAGCCGGTTCAATCCGATTTTATCCAGTTTAAACCGGTTCTATCCGGTTCTATCCGGTTGAAACCAGTTTAAACCGGTTCAATCCGGTTTTATCCGGTTTAAACCGGTTCATTCAGGTTTTATCCGGTTAAAACCGGTTTGAAACGGTCCAATCCGGTTTTATCCGGTTTAAACCGGTTCAATCCTGTTTTATCCAGTTTAAACCGGTTCTATCCGGTTCTATCCGGTTGAAACCAGTTTAAACCAGTTCAATCCGGTTTTATCTGGTTTAATCCGGTTCAATCTGGTTTTATCCGGTTTAAACCAGTTTTATGCGCTTTAGACCAGTTTAAACCAGTTCAATCCGGTTTTAATCGGATTAAACCGGTTCAATCTGGTTTTATCCGTTTTAAACCGCTTTAAAACGGTTTAATCCAGTTTTATCCGGTTTAAACCAGTTTGAACCGTTTCAATCCGGTTTTATCCGGTTTAAACCGGTTTAAACCGGTTCAATCCGTTTTTATCTAGTTTAAACCGGTTCTATCCGGTTCTATCCTGTTTAAATCGGTTTAAACCGGTTCTATCCTGTTCTATCCTGTTTTAACCAGTTAAACCAGTTCAATCCGGTTTTATCCAGTTTAAACTGGTTCTATTCGTTTCCATCTGGTTTAAAAGGGTTTAAACTGGTTCAATCCGATTTTGTACGTTTTTAACCAGTTCAATCTGATTTTATCTGATTTAAACTGGTTCAATTTGGTTTTATCCGATTTAAACCGGTTTGAACCGCTTCAATCCGGTTTTATCCAGTTTAAACCGGTTTAAACAGGGTCAATCCGGTTTTATCCGGTTTAAACCTCTTCAATCCGGTTTTCTCCAGTTTAAACCGGTTTATACCCGTTCAATCCGGTTTTATCCGCTTTAAAGCGGTTTAAACCGGTTCAATCCGGTTTTATCCGATTTAAACCGGTTCTAGCCGGTTCTATCCGGTTTAAACCGGTTCTATCCGGTTCTATCTGTTTTAAGCCGGTTTAAACCGGTTCAATCCGGTTTTATCTGGTTTAAACCGGATCAATCCGGTTTTATCCAGTTTAAACCAGTTTAAACTGGTTCAATCCGGTTTTATCTGGTTTAAACCAGTTTAAACCAGTTCAATCCAGTTTTATCTCGTTTAGACCGGTTCTGTCCGGTTCTATCCTTTTTAAATCGGATTAAACTGGTTCTATCCTGTTCTATCCTGTTTTAACTGGATTAAACCAGTTCAATCCGGTTTTATCCGGTTTAAACCGGTTCTATCCGTTTGCATCTGGTTTAAACGGGTTTAAACTGGTTCAATCCGGTTTTATCCGTTTTAAACTGGTTCAATCTGATTTTATCCGGTTTAAACAGTTTCAATTTGGTTTTATCTGGTTTAAACCGGTTTGAACCGGTTCAATCCGGTTTTATCCGGTTTAAACTGGTTTAAACTGGGTCAATCCGGTTTTATCCAGTTTAAACATGTTCAATCCGGTTTTCTCCAGTTTAAACCGGTTTAGACAGGTTCAATCCGGTTTTATCCTGTTTAAACGGGTTTAAACCGGATCAATCCAGTTTTATCCGGCTTAAACCGGTTCAGTCGGTTATTATCCGGTTTAAACTGGTTCAATTTGGTTTTATCCCGTTTAAACCGGTTTTATCTGGTTTAAACCGGTATAAACCAGTTCAATCCGGTTTTATCCTGTTTAAACCGGTTTAAACCGGATCAATCCAGTTTTATCCGGTTTAAACCAGTTCAATCCGGTTTTATCCGGTTTAAACCGGTTCTATGCTGTTTATACCAGTTTAAGCCTGTTCAATCGGGTTTTATCCGGTTTAGACCTGTTTAATCCAGTTCATTCCGGTTTTATCCAGTTTAAACGGGTTTAAACCCTTTCAATCCGTTTTTATCCGGTTTCAACCGGTTTACACCGGTTCAATCCGGTTTTATCCGGTTTATACCGTTTCTATCCAGTTCTATCCGTTTAAACCCGGTTTAAACCAGTTCATTCCGGTTTTATCCGGTTTAAACCGGTTTGAACCGGTTCTATCTGGTTCTATCCGGTTGAAACCGGTTTAAACCGGTTCAATCCGGTTTTATACGTTTTAAACCGGTTCATTCCGGTTTCATCCGGTTTGAACCGGTTTAAACCGGTTTAAACCAGTTCAATCCGGTTTTAAACGGTTTAAACCGGTTCTATCCGGTTCAATCTGGTTTAAACCGGTTTAAACCGGTTCTATCCGTTTTTATCCGGTTTAAACCGGTACAATCTGGTTTTATCCGGTTTAAACCAGTTTAACCCGGTTCAATCAGTTTTAACCAGTTTAAACCGGTTCAATCCGTTTTTTCCGGTTTAAACCGGTTTAAACCAGTTCATTCCGGTTTTATCCGGTTTAAACCGGTTCAATCCGGTTTAAACTGTTTCAATCTGGTTTTATCCGGTTTGAACCGGTTTAAACCGCTTCAATCCGGTTTTATCCGGTTTAAACCGGTTCTATCCGGTTCTATCCGGTTGAAACCGGTTTAAACCGGTTCAATCTGGTTTTATCCGGTTTAAACCGGTTTTAACCAATTCAATCCGGTTTATCCAGTATAAACTGGTTTAATCCGCTTCAAACCGGTTTTATCCAGTTTAAACTGATTTAAACCGGTTCAGTCCGGTTTTATCCAGTTTCAACCAGTTATATCCGGTTCTATCCAGTTTAAACCGGTTTAAACCGGTTTAATCCGGTTTTATCCGGCTTAAACCGGTTCAATCTGGTATTATCCGGATTAAACTGGTTCAATTTGGTTTTATCCCGTTTAAACCGGTTTTATCCGGTTTAAACCGTTTGAAACCAGTTCAATCCGGTTTTGTCCGGTTTAGACCAGTTCTATCCGGTTTTATCTGGTTTAAACCGGTTCTATGCTGTTTATACCATTTTAAGCCTGTTCAATCGGGTTTTATCCAGTTTAGACCTGTTTAAGCCGGTTCATTCCGGTTTTATCCAGCTTAAACCGGTTTAAACCCTTTCAATCCGTTTTTATCCGGTTTCAACCGGTTTACACCGGTTCAATCCGGTTTTATCCGGTTTATACCGTTTCTATCCGGTTCTATCCGTTTTAAACCGGTTTAAACCAGTTCATTCCGGTTTTATCCAGTTTCAACCGGTTTGAAACGGTTCAATCCGGTTTTATCCGGTTTCAACCGGTTTGAACCGGTTCAATCCGGTTTTATCCGGTTTAAACCGGTTTAAGCCGGTTCAATCCGGTTTTATCCGGTTTAAACCGGTTCAATCTGGTTTGATCCGGTTTAAACCAGTTTGAACCGGTTCAATCCGGTTTTATCCGGTTTAAACCGGTTTAAGCCGGTTCAATCCGGTTTTATCCAGTTTAAACCGGTTCTATCCGGTTCTATCCGGTTGAAACCAGTTTAAACCGGTTCAATCCGGTTTTATCCGGTTTAAACCGGTTCAATCCGGTTAAATCCGGTTTAAACAGGTTTGAAACAGTTCAATCCGGTTTTATCCGGTTTAAACCAGTTCCGTCCGGTTTTATCCGGTTTAAACCGGTTCATTCCGTTTTTATCCGGTTAAAACTGGTTTGAAACGGTTCAATCCGGTTTTATCCGGTTTAAACCGGTTCAATCCTGTTTTATCCAGTTTAAATCGGTTCTATCCGGTTCTATCCGTTTGAAACCAGTTTAAACCAGTTCAATCCGGTTTTATCTGGTTTAAACCGGTTGAATCTGGTTTTATCCGGTTTAAACCGGTTTTATCCGGTTCTATCTGGTTTAAGCCGGTTTAAACCGGTTCAATCCGGTTTTATCCGGTTTAAACCGAATCAATCCGGTTTTATCCGTTTTAAACCGGTTTAAACTGGTTCAGTCCAGTTTTATCCGGTGTAAACTGGTTCTATCCGGTTTAAACCGGTTTAAACCGCTTCAATCCGGTTTTATCCGGTTTAAACCGGTTTAAACCGGTTCAATCGGTTTTTATCTGGTTTAAACCGGATTAAACCGGTTCTATCCGGTTTTATCCAGTTTAAACCGGTTCAATCCGTTTTTTCCGGTTTAAACCGGTTTAAACTAGTTCATTCCACTTTTATCCGGTTTAAGCCGTTTCAATCCGGTTTAAACCGTTTCAATCTGGTTTTATCCGGTTTTAACCAGTTTAAACCGCTTCAATCCGGTTTTATCCGGTTTAAACGGGTTCTATCCAGTTCTATCCGGTTGAAACCGGTTTAAACCGGTTCAATCCGGTTTTATCCGGTTTACACCAGTTCAATCCGGTTTTATCCGGTTTAAACCGGTTCTATCCGGTTCTATCTGGTTTGAACCTCTTCAATCCGGTTTTAAACGGTTTAAACCGGTTCTATCCGGTTCAATCTGGTTTAAACCGGTTTAAACCGGTTCTATCCGTTTTTATCCGGTTTAAACCGGTACAATCTGGTTTTATCCGGTTTATACCGGTTTAACCCGGTTCAATCAGTTTTAACCAGTTTAAACCGGTTCAATCCGTTTTTTCCGGTTTGAACCAGTTTAAACCAGTTCATTCCGGTTTTATCCGGTTTAAACCGGTTCAATCTTATTTTATCCGGTTTAAACCGTTTGAAACCAGTTCAATCCGGTTTTGTCCGGTTTAGACCAGTTCAATCCGGTTTTATCCGGTTTAAACCGGTTCTATGCTGTTTATACCAGTTTAAGCCTGTTCAATCGGATTTTATCCAGTTTAGACCTGTTTAAGCCGGTTCATTCCGGTTTTATCCAGCTTAAACCGGTTTAAACCCTTTCAATCCGTTTTTATCCAGTTTCAACCGGTTTACACCGGTTCAATCCGGTTTTATCCGGTTTATACCGTTTCTATCCGGTTCTATCCGTTTTAAACCGGTTTAAACCAGTTCATTCCGGTTTTATCCGGTTTCAACCGGATTGAAACGGTTCAATCCGATTTTATCCGGTTTCAACCGGTTTGAACCGGTTCAATCCGGTTTTATCCGGTTAAACCGGTTTAAGCCGGTTCAATCCGGTTTTATCCGGTTTAAACCGGTTTAAGCCGGTTCAATCCGGTTTTATCCGGTTTAAACCGGTTCAATCTGATTTGTTCCGGTTTAAACCAGTTTGAACCGGTTCAATCCGGTTTTATCCGGTTTAAACCGGTTTAAGCCGGTTCAATCCGGTTTTATCCAGTTTAAACCGGTTCTATCCGGTTCTATCCGGTTGAAACCAGTTTAAACCGGTTCAATCCGGTTTTATCCGGTTTAAACCGGTTCATTCAGGTTTTATCCGGTTAAAACCGGTTTGAAACGGTCCAATCCGGTTTTATCCGGTTTAAACCGGTTCAATCCTGTTTTATCCAGTTTAAACCGGTTCTATCCGGTTCTATCCGGTTGAAACCAGTTTAAACCAGTTCAATCCGCTTTTATCTGGTTTAATCCGGTTCAATCTGGTTTTATCCTGTTTAAACCAGTTTTATCCGCTTTAGACCAGTTTAAACCAGTTCAATCCGGTTTTAATCGGATTAAACCGGTTCAATCTGGTTTTATCCAGTTTAAACCGGTTTTAACCAATTCAATCCGGTTTATCCAGTATAAACTGGTTTAATCCGGTTCAATCCGGTTTTATCCGCTTTAAACCGGTTTAAACCGGTTCAATCGGTTTTTATCTGGTTTAAACCGGATTAAACCGGTTCTATCCGGTTTTATCCATTTTAAACCGGTTCAGTCCGTTTTTTCCGGTTTAAACCGGTTTCAACCAGTTCATTCCGGTTTTATCCGGTTTAAGCCGGATCAATCCGGTTTAAACCGTTTCAATCTGATTTTATCCGGTTTTAACCGGTTTAAACCGCTTCAATCCGGTTTTATCCGGTTTAAACTGGTTTTATCCGGTTTAGACCAGTTTAAACCAGATCAATCCGGTTTTAATCAGCTTAAACCGGTTCAATCTGGTTTTATCCAGTTTAAACCGCTTTAAAACGGTTTTATCCGGTTTTATCCGGTTTAAACCAGTTTGAACCGGTTCAATCCGGTTTTATCCGGTTTAAACCGGTTCAATCCGGTTTAAACCGGTTTAAGCCGGTTCAATCCGGTTTTATCCAGTTTAAACCGGTTCTATCTGGTTCTATCTGGTTGAAACCAGTTTAAACCGGTTCAATCCGGTTTTATCCGGTTTAAACCGGTTCAATCCGGTTTTATCCAGTTTAAACCGGTTTATACCAGTTCAATCCGGTTTTATCCGCTTTAAACCGGTTCTATCCAGTTTAAACCGGTTTAAACCGGTTCAATCCGGTTTTATTCGGTTTAAACCGGTTTAAACCGGTTCAATCGGTTTTTATCTTGTTTAAACCGGATTAAACTGGTTCTATCCGGTTTTATCCAGTTTAAACCGGTTCAATCCGTTTTTTCCGGTTTAACCCGGTTTAAACCAGTTCATTCCGGTTTTATCCGGTTTAAGCCGGTTCAATCCGGTTTAAACCGTTTCAATCTGGTTTTATCCGGTTTTAACCAGTTTAAACCGCTTCAATCCGGTTTTATCCGGTTTAAACTGGTTCTATACAGTTCTATCCGGTTGAAACCGGTTTAAACCGGTTCAATCCGGTTTTATCCGCTTTAAACCAGTTGAATCCGGTTTTATCCTGTTTAAACCGGTTTAAACCGGTTCAATCCGGTTTTATCCGGTTTAAACCGGTTCTATCCGGTTCTATCCAGTTTGAACCGGTTCAATCCGGTTTTATCCGGTTTAAACCGGTTTAAGCCGGTTCAATCTGGTTTTATCCAGTTTAAACCGGTTCTATCCGGTTCTATCCGGTTGAAACCAGTTTAAACCGGTTCAATCCGGTTTTATCCGGTTTCAACCGGTTCAATCCGGTTTTATCCGGTTTAAACCGGTTCATTCTGGTTTTATCCTGTTAAAACCGCTTTGAAACGGTTCAATCCGGTTTTATCCGGTTTCAACCGGTTCAATCCGGTTTTATCCGGTTTAAACCGGTTCATTCCGGTATTATCCTGTTAAAACCGGTTTGAAACGTTTCAATCCGGTTTTATCCAGTTTAAACCGGTTTATACCAGTTCAATCCGGTTTTATCCGCTTTAAACCGGTTCTATCCGATTCTATCCGGTTTAAACCGGTTCTATCCGGTTCTATCTGGTTTAAGCCGGTTTAAACCGGTTCAATCCGGTTTTATCCGGTTTAAACCGGTTCAATCCGTTTTTATCCGGTTTAAACCAGTTCAATCCGGTTTTATCCGGTTTAAACCGGTTTGAACCGGTTCAATCCGGTTTTATCTCATTTAGACCGGTTCTATCCGGTTCTATCCTTTTTAAATCGGATTAAACTGGTTCTATCCTGTTCTATCCTGTTTTAACTGGATTAAACCAGTTCAATCCGGTTTTATCCGGTTTAAACCGGTTCATTCTGGTTTTATCCTGTTAAAACCGCTTTGAAACGGTTCAATCCGGTTTTATCCGGTTTCAACCGGTTCAATCCGGTTTTATCCGGTTTAAACCGGTTCATTCCGGTATTATCCTGTTAAAACCGGTTTGAAACGTTTCAATCCGGTTTTATCCAGTTTAAACCGGTTTATACCAGTTCAATCCGGTTTTATCCGCTTTAAACCGGTTCTATCCGATTCTATCCGGTTTAAACCGGTTCTATCCGGTTCTATCTGGTTTAAGCCGGTTTAAACCGGTTCAATCCGGTTTTATCCGGTTTAAACCGGTTCAATCCGTTTTTATCCGGTTTAAACCAGTTCAATCCGGTTTTATCCGGTTTAAACCGGTTTGAACCGGTTCAATCCGGTTTTATCTCATTTAGACCGGTTCTATCCGGTTCTATCCTTTTTAAATCGGATTAAACTGGTTCTATCCTGTTCTATCCTGTTTTAACTGGATTAAACCAGTTCAATCCGGTTTTATCCGGTTTAAACCGGTTCTATCCGTTTCTATCTGATTTAAACGGGTTTGAACTGGTTCAATCCGGTTTTATACGTTTTAAAACGGTTTAAACTGGGTCAATCCGGTTTTATCCAGTTTAAACCTGTTCAATCCGGTTTTCTCCAGTTTAAACCAGTGTAGACAGGTTCAATCCGGTTTTATCCAGTTTAAACCGGTTCTATCCGGTTGAAACCGGTTTAAAGCGGTTCAATCCGGTTTTATCCGGTTTAAACCAGTTCAGTCCGGTTTTATCCGCTTTAAACTGGTTTAAACTGGTTGAATCCGCTTTTATCCGGTTTAAACCGGTTCTATCCGGTTCTATCCGGTTTAAACCGGTTCTATCCGGTTCTATCTGCTTTAAACCGGTTTAAACCGGATCAATCCGGTTTTATCCGTTTTAAACCGGTTTAAACTGGGTCAATCCGGTTTTATCCAGTTTAAACCTGTTCAATCCGGTTTTCTCCAGTTTAAACCGGTTTAAGCTGGTTCAATCCGGTTTTATCAGGTTTAAACCGGTTCAGTCTGGTTTTATCAGGTTTAAACCGGTTTAAAACGGTTCAATCCGATTTTATCCGGTTTAAACCGGTTCTCTCCGGTTCTATCCGTTTTAAACCGGTTTAAACCAGTTCATTCCGGTTTTATCAGGTTTAAACCGGTTCAATCCGGTTTAATCCGGTTTAAACCGGTTTAAGCCAGTTCAATCCAGTTTTATCCAGTTTAAACCGGTTCTATCCGGTTCTATCCGTTTGAAACCAGTTTAAACCGGTTCAATCCGGTTTTATCCGGTTTATACCGTTTCTATCCGGTTCTATCCGATTTAAACCGGTTTAAACCAGTTCATTCCGGTTTTATCCGGTTTAAACCTGTTTGAACCGGTTCAATCCGGTTTTATCTGGTTTAAACCGGTTTAAGCCGGTTCAATCCGGTTTTATCCGGTTTAAACCGGTTCAATCTGGTTTTATCCGGTTTAAACCGGTTTAAGCCGGTTCAATCCGGTTTTATCCAGTTTAAACCGGTTCTATCCGGTTCTATCCGGTTGAAACCAGTTTAAACCGGTTCAATCCGGTTTTATCCGGTTTTAACCGGTTTAAGCTGGTTCAATCCGGTTTTATCCGGTTTAAACCGGTTCAATCTTGTTTTATCCAGTTAAACCTTTTGAAACCAGTTCAATCCGGTTTTATCTGGTTTAGACCAGTTCAAACCGGTTCATTCCGGTTTCATCCAGTTTAAACCAGTTCTATCCATTTCTATCTGGTTTAAACCGGTTTAAACTGGTTCAATCCGGTTTTATCCGGTTTAAACCGTTTCTATCCGTTTTAACCGGTTTAAAACAGTTCATTCCGGTTTTATCCGGTTTAAACCGGTTCAGTCTGGTTTTATCCGGTTTAAACCACTTTAAACTGGTTCAATCTGATTTTATCCGGTTTAAACCTCTTCTATCCGGTTTAAACCGTTTTGAACCGTTTCAATCCGGTTTTATCCGGTTTAAACCGGTTTAAACTGGTTCAATCCGTTTTTACCCGGTTTAAACCTGTTCAAACAGTTTTTATCCGGTTTCAACCTATTCAATCCGGTTTTATCCGGTTTAAACCGGTTCTATCCGTTTCTATCCGGTTAAAACCGGTTCTATCCGATTCTATCCAGTTTAAACCGGTTCAATATGTTTTTATCCGGTTTAAACCTGTTCAATCTGGTTTTATCCGGTTTAAACCGGTTCTGTCCGGTTTTATCCGGATTAAACCGGTTTAGCCCTGTTCTATCCGGTTTAAACCGGTTGAAACTGGTTCAATCCCATTTTATCCGGTTTAAACCGGTTCAATCCGGTTTTATCCGGTTTAAACCGGTTTAAGCCGGTTCAATCCTGTTTTATCCGGTTTAAACCGGTTCAATCTGGTTTTATCCGGTTTAAACTGGTTGAAACCGGTTCTATCCGGTTTAAACCAGTTTAAGCCGGTTTAATCCGGTTTTATCCGGTTTAAACCGGTTCAATCTGTTTTTATCCGGTTTAAACCGGTTCTATCCGGTTTTATCCGGTTTTAGACCGGTTCGATCTGGTTTTATCCCGTTTAACCCACTTTAAACTGGTTCAATCCGGTTTTATCCGCTTTAAAACGGTTCTATCTGGTTCTATCCTGTTTAAACCGGTTTAAACCAGTTCAATCCGGTTTTATCTGGTTTAAACCGGTTCTACCCATTTCAATCTGGTTTAAACCGGTTAGAACCGGTTCTATGCGGTTTTGTCCGGTTTAAACCGGTTCAATCTGTTTTTATCCGGTTTAAACCAGTTCAATCCGGTTTTATCCACTTTAAACCGGTTTAAACCGGTTCAATCCGGTTTTATCCGGTTTAAACCAGTTCAATCCGGTTTTATCCACTTTAAACCGGTTTAAACCGGTTCAATCCGGTTTTATCCGGTTTAAACCGGTTCTGTCCGTTTCCATCTGGTTTAAAAGGGTTTAAACTGGTTCAATCCGGTTTTATACGTTTTAAACCAGTTCAATCTGATTTTATCCGGTTTAAACTGGTTCAAATTGGTTTTATCCGGTTTAAACGGGTTTGAACCGGTTCAATCCGCTTTTATCCGCTTTAAACCGGTTTAAACCGGGTCAATCCTGTTTTATTCGGTTTAAACCTCTTCAATCCGGTTTTCTCCAGTTTAAACCGGTTTAAACAGGTTCAATCCGATTTTATCCAGTTTAAACCGGTTCTATCCGGTTCTATCCGGTTGAAACCAGTTTAAACCGGTTCAATCCGTTTTTATCCGGTTTAAACCAGTTCAATCCGGTTTTATCCACTTTAAACCGGTTTAAACCGGTTCAATCCGGTTTTATCCGGTTTAAACCGGTTCTATCCGGTTCCTTCCGGTTTAAACCGGTTCTATCCGGTTCTATCTGGTTTAAGCCGGTTTAAACCGGTTCAATCCGTTTTTATCCGGTTTAAACTGGATCAATCCGGTTTTATCCGGTTTAAACCGGTTCAAACTGGTTCAATCCGGTTTTATCCGGTTTAAACCGGTTCTATCCGGTTTAAACCGGTTTACACCGCTTCAATCCGGTTTTATCCGGTTTAAACCGGTTTAAACCGGTTCAATCGGTTTTTATCTGGTTTAATCCGGATTAAACCGGTTCTATCCGGTTTTATCCAGTTTAAACCGGTTCAATCCGTTTTTTCCGGTTTAAACCGGTTTAAACCAGTTCATTCTGGTTTTATCCGGTTTAAGCCGGTTCAATCTGGTTTAAACCGTTTCAATCTGGTTTTATCCGGTTTTAACCCGTTTAAACCGCTTCAATCCGGTTTTATCCGGTTTAAACCAGTTCTATCCAGTTTTATCCGGTTGAAACCAGTTTAAACCGGTTCAGTCCGGTTTTATCCGGTTTAAACCATTTCAATCCGGTTTTATCCGGTTTAAATCGGTTCTATCCGGTTCTATCCGGTTTAAACCGTTTTTATCCGGTTTAGACCGTTTTAAACCAGTTCAATCCGGTTTTAATCGGCTTAAACTGGTTCAATCTGGTTTTATCCAGTTTAAAGCGCTTTAAAACGGTTTAATCCGGTTTTATCCGTTTTAAACCAGTTTGAACCAGTTCAATCCGGTTTTATCTCGTTTAGACCGGTTCTATCCGGTTCTATCCTTTTTAAATCGGATTAAACTTGTTCTATCCTGTTCTATCCTGTTTTAACTGGATTAAACCAGTTCAATCCGGTTTTATCCGGTTTAAACCGGTTCTATCCGTTTCCATCTGGTTTAAACGGGTTTCAAATGGTTCAATCCGGTTTTATCCGTTTTGAACTGGTTCAATCTGATTTTATCCGGTTTAAACTGTTTCAATTTGGTTTTATCCGGTTTAAACCAGTTTGAACTGGTTCAATCCGGTTTTATCCGGTTTAAACCAGTTTAAACTGGGTCAATCCGGTTTTATCCAGTTTAAACCTATTCAATCCGGTTTTCTCCAGTTTAAACCGGTTTAGACTGTTTCAATCCGGTTTTATCCAGTTTAAACCGGTTCTATCCGGTTCTATCCGGTTGAAACCGGTTTCAACCGGTTCAACCCGGTTTTATCCTGTTTAAACCAGTTCAATCCGGTTTTATCCGGTTTAAACCGGTTCTATCCGGTTCTATCCGGTTTAAACTGGTTCTATCCGGTTCTATCCGGTTGAAACCGGTTTAATACGGTTCAATCCGGTTTTATCCGGTTTCAACCGGTTTTACCCGGTTCTATATGGTTTAAACAGGTTTAAACCTGTTCAATCCGATTTCATCTGGTTTAAACCGATTCAACCCAGTTTTATCCGGTTTACACCGGTTCAATCTGGTTTTATCCGGTTTAAACTGGTTGAAACCGGTTCTATCCGGTTTAGACCGGTTCAAACCGGTTCAATCCGTCTTTATCCGGTTTAAACCGGTTCTATCCATTTCTATCTGGTTTAAACCGGTTTAAACTTTTTCAATCCGGTTTTATCCGGTTTAAAGTGGTTCTATCCGTTTTAAACCGGGTTAAAACAGTTCATTCCGGTTTTATCCGGTTTAAATTGGTTCAATCTGTTTTTATCCGGTTTAAACCTGTTCTATCCGGTTTAAACCGGTTTGAACCGGTTCAATCCGGTTTTATCCGGTTTAAACCGGTTCTATCCGTTTCCATCCGGTTAAAACCGGTTCTATCCGATTCTATCCGGTTTAAACCGGTTTAAACCGTTTCAATCCGTTTTTATCCGGTTTAAACCTGTTCAATCCGGTTTTATCCACTTTAAACCGTTTCTATCCGGTTTTATCCGGTTTAAACCGGTTTAGCCCTTTTCTATCCGGTTAAAACCGGTTTAAACCGGTTCAATCCCATTTTATCCGGTTTAAACCGGTTCAATCCGGTTTTATCGGGTTTAAACCGGTTTAAGCTGGTTCAATCCCGTTTTATCCGGTTTAAACTGGTTCAATCTGGTTTTATCTGGTTTAAACTGGTGGAAACCAGTTCTATCCGGTTTAGACCGGTTCAAACCGGTTCAATCCGGTTTTATCCGGTTTAAACCGGTTCTATCCGTTGCTATCTGGTTTAAACCGGTTTAAACTGGTTCAATCTGGTTTTATCCATTTTAAACCGGTTCAGTCTGGTTTTATCCGGTTTAAACTGGTTCAATTTGGTTTTATCCGGTTTAAACCGGTTTGAACTGGTTCAATCCGTTTTAAACCGGTTTGAACTGGTTCAATCCGGTTTAAAACGGTTTGAACCGGTTCAATCCGGTTTTATCCGGTTTAAACCTGTTCTATCCGGTTTAAACCACTTTAAACCGGTTAATCCGGTTTTATCCGGCTTAAACCGGTTCAATCTGGTATTATCTGGTTTAAACTGGTTCAATTTGGATTTATCCCGTTTAAACCGGTTTTATCCGGTTTAAACCGGTATAAACCAGTTCAATCCGGTTTTATCCTGTTTAAACCGGTTTAAACCGGATCAATCCGGTTTTATCCGGCTTCCACCGGTTTTACCCAGTTCTATATGGTTTAAACCGGTTTAAACCTGTTCAATCCGATTTCATCTGGTTTAAACCAATTCAACCCAGTTTTATCCGGTTTAAACCGGTTCAATCTTGTTTTATCCGGTTTAAACCGGTTGAAACCAGTTCAATCCGGTTTTGTCCGGTTTAGACCAGTTCAATCCGGTTTTATCCGGTTTAAACCGGTTCTATGCTGTTTATACCAGTTTAAGCCTGTTCAATCGGGTTTTCTCCAGTTTAGACCTGTTTAAGCCGGTTCATTCCGGTTTTATCCAGCTTAAACCGGTTTAAACCCTTTCAATCCGTTTTTATCCAGTTTCAACCGGTTTACACCGGTTCAATCCAGTTTTATCCAGTTTATACCATTTCTATCCGGTTCTATCCATTTTAAACCGGTTTAAACCAGTTCATTCCGTTTTTATCCGGTTTCAACCGGTTTGAACCGGTTCAATCCGGTTTTATTCGGTTTCAACCGGTTTGAACCGGTTCAATCCGGTTTAAACCGGTTTAAGCCGGTTCAATCCGGTTTTATCCGGTTTAAACCAGTTCAATCTGGTTTGATCCGGTTTAAACCAGTTTGAACCGGTTAAATCCGGTTTTATCCGTTTTAAACCGGTTCTATCCGGTTCTATCCGGTTGAAACAAGTTTAAACCGGTTCAATCCGGTTTTCTCCGGTTTAAACCGGTTCAATCCGGTTTTATCCGGTTTAAAACCGGTTCAATCTGGTTTTATCCGGTTTAAACCCGTTTTATCCAGTTTAGACCAGTTTAAACCAGTTCAATCCGGTTTTAATCGGATTAAACCGGTTCAATCTGGTTTTATCCGGTTTAAACCGCTTTAAAACGGTTTAATCCGGTTTTATCCGGTTTAAACCACTTTGAACCGTTTCAATCCAGTTTTATCCGGTTTAAACCAGTTTAAACCGGTTCTATCCGGTTCTATCCTTTTTAAATCGGATTAAACTGGTTCTATCCTGTTCTATCCTGTTTTAACTGGATTAAACCAGTTCAATCCGGTTTTATCCGGTTTAAACCGGTTCTATCCGTTTCCATCTGGTTTAAAAGGGTTTAAACTGGTTCAATCCGGTTTTATACGTTTTAAACCAGTTCAATCTGATTTTATCCGGTTTAAACTGGTTCAATTTGGTTTTATCCGGTTTAAACGGGTTTGAACCGGTTCAATCCGGTTTTATCCGGTTTAAACCGGTTTAAACCGGGTCAATCCTGTTTTATTCGGTTTAAACCTCTTCAATCCGGTTTTCTCCAGTTTAAACCGGTTTAAACAGGTTCAATCCGGTTTTATCCAGTTTAAACCGGTTCTATCCGGTTCTATCCGGTTGAAACCAGTTTAAACCGGTTCAATCCGTTTTTATCCGGTTTAAACCAGTTCAATCCGGTTTTATCCACTTTAAACCGGTTTAAACCGGTTCAATCCGGTTTTATCCGGTTTAAACCGGTTCTATCCGTTTCCATCTGGTTTAAAAGGGTTTAAACTGGTTCAATCCGGTTTTATACGTTTTAAACCAGTTCAATCTGATTTTATCCGGTTTAAACTGGTTCAATTTGGTTTTATCCGGTTTAAACGGGTTTGAACCGGTTCAATCCGCTTTTATCCGCTTTAAACCGGTTTAAACCGGGTCAATCCTGTTTTATTCGGTTTAAACCTCTTCAATCCGGTTTTCTCCAGTTTAAACCGGTTTAAACAGGTTCAATCCGATTTTATCCAGTTTAAACCGGTTCTATCCGGTTCTATCGGGTTGAAACCAGTTTAAACCGGTTCAATCCGTTTTTATCCGGTTTAAACCAGTTCAATCCGGTTTTATCCACTTTAAACCGGTTTAAACCGGTTCAATCCGGTTTTATCCGGTTTAAACCGGTTCTATCCGGTTCCTTCCGGTTTAAACCGGTTCTATCCGGTTCTATCTGGTTTAAGCCGGTTTAAACCGGTTCAATCCGTTTTTATCCGGTTTAAACTGGATCAATCCGGTTTTATCCGGTTTAAACCGGTTCAAACTGGTTCAATCCGGTTTTATCCGGTTTAAACCGGTTCTATCCGGTTTAAACCGGTTTACACCGCTTCAATCCGGTTTTATCCGGTTTAAACCGGTTTAAACCGGTTCAATCGGTTTTTATCTGGTTTAATCCGGATTAAACCGGTTCTATCCGGTTTTATCCAGTTTAAACCGGTTCAATCCGTTTTTTCCGGTTTAAACCGGTTTAAACCAGTTCATTCTGGTTTTATCCGGTTTAAGCCGGTTCAATCTGGTTTAAACCGTTTCAATCTGGTTTTATCCGGTTTTAACCCGTTTAAACCGCTTCAATCCGGTTTTATCCGGTTTATACCAGTTCTATCCAGTTTTATCCGGTTGAAACCAGTTTAAACCGGTTCAGTCCGGTTTTATCCGGTTTAAACCATTTCAATCCGGTTTTATCCGGTTTAAATCGGTTCTATCCGGTTCTATCCGGTTTAAACCGTTTTTATCCGGTTTAGACCGTTTTAAACCAGTTCAATCCGGTTTTATCCGGTTTAAACCGGTTCTATCCGTTGCTATCTGGTTTAAACCGGTTTAAACTGGTTCAATCTGGTTTTATCCATTTTAAACCGGTTCAGTCTGGTTTTATCCGGTTTAAACTGGTTCAATTTGGTTTTATCCGGTTTAAACCGGTTTGAACCGGTTCAATCCGGTTTTAACCGTTTTAAATCTGTTTGAACCGGTTCAATCCGGTTTTATCTGGTTTAAACCGCTTTGAACTGGTTCAATCCGGTTTTATCCGGTTTAAACCTGTTCAATCCGGTTCTATCCGGTTTAAACCGGTTTAAACCGGTTAATCTGGTTTTATCCGGCTTAAACCGGTTCAATCTGGTATTATCCGGTTTAAACTGGTTCAATTTGGTTTTATCCCGTTTAAACCGGTTTTATCTGGTTTAAACCGGTATAAACCAGTTCACTCCGGTTTTATCCTGTTTAAACCGGTTTAAACCGGATCAATCCGGTTTTATCCGGCTTCAACCGGTTTTACCCAGTTCTATACGGTTTAAACCGGTTTAAACCTGATCAATACGATTTCATCCGGTTTAAACCAATTCAACCCTGTTTTATCCGGTTTAAACCGGTTTAAGCTGGTTCAATCCGGTTTTATCCGGTTTAAACCGGTTCAATCTTGTTTTATCCGGTTTGAACCGGTTGAAACCAGTTCAATCCGGTTTTGTCCGGTTTAGACCAGTTCAATCCGGTTTTATCCGGTTTAAACCGGTTCTATGCTGTTTATACCAGTTTAAGCCTGTTCAATCGGGTTTTATCCAGTTTAGACCTGTTTAAGCCGGTTCATTCCGGTTTTATCCAGCTTAAACCGGTTTAAACCCTTTCAATCCGTTTTTATCCAGTTTCAACCAGTTTACACCGGTTCAATCCGGTTTTATCCGGTTTATACCGTTGCTATCCGGTTCTATCCGTTTTAAACCGGTTTAAACCAGTTCATTCCGGGTTTATCCGGTTTCAACCGGTTTGAACCGGTTCAATCCGGTTTTATCCGGTTTTAACCAGTTTGAACCGGTTCAATCCGGTTTTATCCGGTTTAAACCGGTTTAAGCCGGTTCAATCCGGTTTTATCCGTTTTAAACCGGTTCAATCTGGTTTTATCCGGTTTAAACTGATTCAATTTGGTTTTATCCGGTTTAAACCGGTTTTATCCGTTTTATACTGGTTTAATCCAGTTCATTCCGGTTATATCCGGTTTAAACCGGTTTGAACCAGTTCAGTCCTGTTTTATCCGGTTTAAACCAGTTCTATCCGGTTCTATACAGTTGAAACCGTTTTAAACCGGTTCAATCAGGTTTTATCAGGTTTAAACCGGTTCTATCCGGTTTTATCCGGTTTTAGACCGGTTCAATCTCGTTTTTTCCGGTTTAAACCACTTTAAACTGATTCAATCCAGTTTTATCTGGTTTAAACCGGTTCTCTCCGGTTTTATCGGGTTTAAACCGGTTTAAGCTGGTTCAATCCGGTTTTATCCGGTTTAAACTGGTTCAATCTGGTTTTATCCGGTTTAAACTGGTTGAAACCGGTACTATCCGGTTCAGACCGGTTCAAACCGGTTCAATCCGTCTTTATCCGGTTTAAACCGGTTCTATCCGTTTCTATCTGGTTTAAACCGGTTTAAACTGGTTCAATCTGGTTTTATCCATTTTAAACCTGTTCAGTCTGGTTTTATCCGGTTTAAACTGGTTCAGTTTGGTTTTATCCGGTTTAAACCGGTTTGAACCGGTTCAATCCGGTTTAAACCGGTTTGAACTGGTTCAATCCGGTTTAAAACGGTTTGAACCGGTTCAATCCGGTTTTATCCGGTTTAAACCTGTTCTATCCGGTTTAAACCACTTTAAACCGGTGAATCCGGTTTTATCCGGCTTAAACCGGTTCAATCTGGTATTATCTGGTTTACACTGGTTCAATTTGGATTTATCCCGTTTAAACCGGTTTTATCCGGTTTAAACCGGTATAAACCAGTTCAATCCGGTTTTATCCTGTTTAAACCGGTTTAAACCGGATCAATCCGGTTTTATCCGGCTTCCACCGGTTTTACCCAGTTCTATATGGTTTAAACCGGTTTAAACCTGTTCAATCCGATTTCATCTGGTTTAAACAAATTCAACCCAGTTTTATCCGGTTTAAACCGGTTCAATCTTGTTTTATCCGGTTTAAACCGGTTGAAACCAGTTCAATCCGGTTTTGTCCGGTTTAGACCAGTTCAATCCGGTTTTATCCGGTTTAAACCGGTTCTATGCTGTTTATACCAGTTTAAGCCTGTTCAATCGGGTTTTATCCAGTTTAGACCTGTTTAAGCCGGTTCATTCCGGTTTTATCCAGCTTAAACCGGTTTAAACCCTTTCAATCCGTTTTTATCCAGTTTCAACCGGTTTACACCGGTTCAATCCAGTTTTATCCAGTTTATACCATTTCTATCCGGTTCTATCCGTTTTAAACCGGTTTAAACCAGTTCATTCCGTTTTTATCCGGTTTCAACCGGTTTGAACCGGTTCAATCCGGTTTTATCCGGTTTCAACCGGTTTGAACCGGTTCAATCCGGTTTAAACCGGTTTAAGCCGGTTCAATCCGGTTTTATCCGGTTTAAACCAGTTCAATCTGGTTTGATCCGGTTTAAACCAGTTTGAACCGGTTAAATCCGGTTTTCTCCGGTTTAAACCGGTTCAATCCGGTTTTATCCGGTTTAAAACCGGTTCAATCTGGTTTTATCCAGTTTAAACCCGTTTTATCCAGTTTAGACCAGTTTAAACCAGTTCAATCCGGTTTTAATCGGATTAAACCGGTTCAATCTGGTTTTATCCGGTTTAAACCGCTTTAAAACGGTTTAATCCGGTTTTATCCGGTTTAAACCAGTTTGAACCGTTTCAATCCGGTTTTATCCGGTTTAAACCAGTTTAAACTGGTTCTATCCTGTTCTATCCTGTTTTAACTGGATTAAACCAGTTCAATCCGGTTTTATCCGGTTTAAACCGGTCCTATCCGTTTCCATCTGGTTTAAAAGGGTTTAAACTGGTTCAATCCGGTTTTATACGTTTTAAACCAGTTCAATCTGATTTTATCCGGTTTAAACTGGTTCAATTTGGTTTTATCCGGTTTAAACGGGTTTGAACCGGTTCAATCCGGTTTTATCCGGTTTAAACCGGTTTAAACCGGGTCAATCCTGTTTTATTCGGTTTAAACCTCTTCAATCCGGTTTTCTCCACTTTAAACCGGTTTAAACAGGTTCAATCCGGTTTTATCCAGTTTAAACCGGTTCTATCCGGTTCTATCCGGTTGAAACCAGTTTAAACCGGTTCAATCCGTTTTTATCCGGTTTAAACCAGTTCAATCCGGTTTTATCCACTTTAAACCGGTTTAAACCGGTTCAATCCGGTTTTATCCGGTTTAAACCGGTTCTATCCGTTTCCATCTGGTTTAAAAGGGTTTAAACTGGTTCAATCCGGTTTTATACGTTTTAAACCAGTTCAATCTGATTTTATCCGGTTTAAACTGGTTCAATTTGGTTTTATCCGGTTTAAACGGGTTTGAACCGGTTCAATCCACTTTTATCCGCTTTAAACCGGTTTAAACCGGGTCAAACCTGTTCTATTCGGTTTAAACCTCTTCAATCCGGTTTTCTCCAGTTTAAACCGGTTTAAACAGGTTCAGTCCGATTTTATCCAGTTTAAACCGGTTCTATCCGGTTCTATCCGGTTGAAACCAGTTTAAACCGGTTCAATCCGTTTTTATCCGGTTTAAACCAGTTCAATCCGGTTTTATCCACTTTAAACCGGTTTAAACCGGTTCAATCCGGTTTTATCCGGTTTAAACCGGTTCTATCCGGTTCCTTCCGGTTTAAACCGGTTCTATCCGGTTCTATCTGGTTTAAGCCGGTTTAAACCGGTTCAATCCGTTTTTATCCGGTTTAAACTGGATCAATCCGGTTTTATCCGGTTTAAACCGGTTCAAACTGGTTCAATCCGGTTTTATCCGGTTTAAACCGGTTCTATCCGGTTTAAACCGGTTCTATCCGGTTTAAACCGGTTTACACCGCTTCAATCCGGTTTTATCCGGTTTAAACCGGTTTAAACCGGTTCAATCGGTTTTTATCTGGTTTAATCCGGATTAAACCGGTTCTATCCGGTTTTATCCAGTTTAAACCGGTTCAATCCGTTTTTTCCGGTTTAAACCGGTTTAAACCAGTTCATTCTGGTTTTATCCGGTTTAAGCCGGTTCAATCTGGTTTAAACCGTTTCAATCTGGTTTTATCCGGTTTTAACCCGTTTAAACCGCTTCAATCCGGTTTTATCCGGTTTAAACCAGTTCTCTCCAGTTTTATCCGGTTGAAACCAGTTTAAACCGGTTCAGTCCGGTTTTATCCGGTTTAAACCATTTCAATCCGGTTTTATCCGGTTTAAATCGGTTCTATCCGGTTCTATCCGGTTTAAACCGTTTTTATCCGGTTTAGACCGTTTTAAACCAGTTCAATCCGGTTTTAATCGGCTTAAACTGGTTCAATCTGGTTTTATCCAGTTTAAAGCGCTTTAAAACGGTTTAATCCGGTTTTATCCGTTTTAAACCAGTTTGAACCAGTTCAATCCGGTTTTATCTCGTTTAGACCGGTTCTATCCGGTTCTATCCTTTTTAAATCGGATTAAACTGGTTCTATCCTGTTCTATCCTGTTTTAACTGGATTAAACCAGTTCAATCCGGTTTTATCCGGTTTAAACCGGTTCTATCCGTTTCCATCTGGTTTAAACGGGTTTCAAATGGTTCAATCCGGTTTTATCCGTTTTGAACTGGTTCAATCTGATTTTATCCGGTTTAAACTGTTTCAATTTGGTTTTATCCGGTTTAAACCAGTTTGAACCGGTTCAATCCGGTTTTATCCGGTTTAAACCAGTTTAAACTGGGTCAATCCGGTTTTATCCAGTTTAAACCTATTCAATCCGGTTTTCTCCAGTTTAACCGGTTTAGACTGTTTCAATCCGGTTTTATCCAGTTTAAACCGGTTCTATCCGGTTCTATCCGGTTTAAACTGGTTCTATCCGGTTCTATCCGGTTGAAAGCGGTTTAATACGGTTCAATCTGGTTTTATCCGGTTTCAACCGGTTTTACCTGGTTCTATATGGTTTAAACAGGTTTAAACCTGTTCAATCCGATTTCATCCGGTTTAAACCGATTCAACCCAGTTTTATCCGGTTTAAACCGGTTCAATCTGGTTTTATCCGGTTTAAACTGGTTGAAACCGGTTCTATCCGGTTTAGACCGGTTCAAACCGGTTCAATCCGTCTTTATCCGGTTTAAACCGGTTCTATCCATTTCTATCTGGTTTAAACCGGTTTAAACTTTTTCAATCCGGTTTTATCCGGTTTAAAGTGGTTCTATCCGTTTTAAACCGGGTTAAAACAGTTCATTCCGGTTTTATCCGGTTTAAATTGGGTCAATCTGTTTTTATCCGGTTTAAACCTGTTCTATCCGGTTTAAACAGGTTTGAACCGGTTCAATCCGGTTTTATCCGGTTTAAACCGGTTCTATCCGTTTCCATCCGGTTAAAACCGGTTCTATCCGATTCTATCCGGTTTAAACTGGTTTAAACCGTTTCAATCCGTTTTTATCCGGTTTAAACCTGTTCAATCCGGTTTTATCCACTTTAAACCGTTTCTATCCGGTTTTATCCGGTTTAAACCGGTTTAGCCCTTTTCTATCCGGTTAAAACCGGTTTAAACCGGTTCAATCCCATTTTATCCGGTTTAAACCGGTTCAATCCGGTTTTATCGGGTTTAAACCGGTTTAAGCTGGTTCAATCCCGTTTTATCCGGTTTAAACTGGTTCAATCTGGTTTTATCTGGTTTAAACTGGTGGAAACCAGTTCTATCCGGTTTAGACCGGTTCAAACCGGTTCAATCCGGTTTTATCCGGTTTAAACCGGTAATATCCGTTGCTATCTGGTTTAAACCGGTTTAAACTGGTTCAATCTGGTTTTATCCATTTTAAACCGGTTCAGTCTGGTTTTATCCGGTTTAAACTGGTTCAATTTGGTTTTATCCGGTTTAAACCGGTTTGAACCGGTTCAATCCGGTTTTAACCGTTTTAAATCTGTTTGAACCGGTTCAATCCGGTTTTATCTGGTTTAAACCGCTTTGAACTGGTTCAATCCGGTTTTATCCGGCTTAAACCGGTTCAATCTGGTATTATCCGGTTTAAACTGGTTCAATTTGGTTTTATCCCGTTTATACCGGTTTTATCTGGTTTAAACCGGTATAAACCAGTTCACTCCGGTTTTATCCTGTTTAAACCGGTTTAAACCGGATCAATCCGGTTTTATCCGGCTTCAACCGGTTTTACCCAGTTCTATACGGTTTAAACCGGTTTAAACCTGATCAATCCGATTTCATCCGGTTTAAACCAATTCAACCCTGTTTTATCCGGTTTAAACCGGTTTAAGCTGGTTCAATCCGGTTTTATCCGGTTTAAACCGGTTCAATCTTGTTTTATCCGGTTTGAACCGGTTGAAACCAGTTCAATCCGGTTTTGTCCGGTTTAGACCAGTTCAATCCGGTTTTATCCGGTTTAAACCGGTTCTATGCTGTTTATACCAGTTTAAGCCTGTTCAATCGGGTTTTATCCAGTTTAGACCTGTTTAAGCCGGTTCATTCCGGTTTTATCCAGCTTAAACCGGTTTAAACCCTTTCAATCCGTTTTTATCCAGTTTCAACCAGTTTACACCAGTTCAATCCGGTTTTATCCGGTTTATACCGTTGCTATCCGGTTCTATCCGTTTTAAACCGGTTTAAACCAGTTCATTCCGGTTTTATCCGGTTTCAACCGGTTTGAACCGGTTCAATCCGGTTTTATCCGGTTTTAACCAGTTTGAACCGGTTCAATCCGGTTTTATCCGGTTTAAACCAGTTCAATCTGGTTTGAACCGGTTTAAACCAGTTTGAACTGGTTCAATCCTGTTTTATCCAGTTTAAACCGGTTTAAGCCGGTTCAATCCGGTTTTATCCAGTTTAAACCGGTTCTATCCGGTTCTATCCGGTTGAAACCAGTTTAAACCGGTTCAATCCGGTTTTATCCGGTTTAAACCGGTGTTATCCGGTTTAGACCAGTTTAAACCAGTTCAATCCGGTTTTAATCGGATTAAACCGGTTCAATCTGGTTTTATACGGTTTAAACCGCTTTAAAACGGTTTAATCCGGTTTTATCCGGTTTAAACCAGTTTGAACCGTTTCAATCCGGTTTTATCCGGTTTAAACCATTTAAACCGGTTCAATCCGGTTTTATCCGGTTTAAACCGGTTCTATCCGGTTCTATCCGGTTTAAACCGGTTCTATCCGGTTTAAACCGGTTTAAACCGCTTCAATCCGGTTTTATCCGGTTTAAACCGGTTTAAACCGGTTCAATCCGGTTTTATCCGGTTTAAACGGGTTTCAACCGGTTCTATCCGGTTTAAACCGGTTTGAGCCGGTTCATGCCTGTTTTATCCGGTTTAAACCGGATACTGGTTTAAACCGGTTCTATCCAGTTTAAACAGGTTTAAGCCGGTTCAATCCGGTTTTATCCAGTTTAACCCGGTTCAATCCGTTTTTTCCGGTTTAAATCGGTTTAAACCAGTTCATTCCGGTTTTATCCGGTTTAAGCCGGTTCAATCCGGTTTAAACCGTTTCAATCTGGTTTTATCCGGTTTGAACCGGTTTAAACCGCTTCAATCCGGTTTTATCCGGTTTAAACCGGTTCTATCCAGTTCTATCCGGTTGAAACCGGTTTAATACGGTTCAATCCGGTTTGATCCGGTTTAAACCGGTTCAATCTGGTTTTATCCGGTTTAAACCGGTTTTAACCGATTCAATCCGGTTTATCCAGTATAAACTGGTTTAATCCGTTTCAATCCGGTTTTATCTGCTTTAAACCGATTTAAACCGGTTCAGTCCGGTTTTATCCGGTTTCAACCGGTTTTACCCGGTTCTATACGGTTTAAACAGGTTTAAACCTGTTCAATCCGATTTCATCCGGTTTAAACCGATTCAACCCAGTTTTATCCGGTTTAAACCGGTTTAAGCAGGTTCAATCCGGTTTTATCCAGTTTAAACTGGTTTTATCCGTTTTAAACCGGTTTAATCCAGTTCAATCCGGTTTTATCCGGTTTAAACCGGTTTGAACCGGTTCAATACGGTTTAATCTGGTTTAAACCGGTTTGAACCGGTTCAATCCGCTTTAAACCAGTTTAAGCCGGTTCAATCCTGTTTTATCCGGTTTAAACCGGTTCTATCCGTTTCTATACAGTTGAAACCGGTATAAACTGGTTCAATCCGGTTTTATCCGGTTTAAACCGGTTCAGTCTGGTTTTATCCGGTTTAAACCGGTTTAAAACGGTTCAATCCGGTTTTATCCGGTTTAAACCGGTTCTATGCTGTTTATACCAGTTTAAGCCTGTTCAATCGGGTTTTATCCGGTTTAGACCTGTTTAAGCTGGTTCATTCCGGTTTTATCCAGTTTAAAGCGGTTTAAACCCTTCCAATCCGATTTTATCCGGTTTAAACCGGTTCAATCCAGTTTTATCAGGTTTAAACCGGTTTAAGCTGGTTGAATCCGGTTTTATTCGGTTTAAACCAGTTCAGTCTTCTTTTATCCGGTTTAAACCGGTTGAAACCAGTTCAATCTGGTTTTATCTGGTTTAGACCAGTTCAAACCGGTTCAGTCCGGTTTTATCCGGTTTAAACCAGTTCTATCCATTTCTATCTGATTTAAACCGGTTTAAACTGGTTCAATCCGATTTTATCCGTTTTAAACCGGTTCAATCTGGTTTTATCCGGTTTAAACTGATTCAATTTGGTTTTATCCGGTTTAAACCGGTTTTATCCGTTTTATACTGGTTTAATCCAGTTCATTCCGGTTATATCCGGTTTAAACCGGTTTGAACCAGTTCAGTCCTGTTTTATCCGGTTTAAACCGGTTCTATCCGGTTCTATACAGTTGAAACCGGTTTAAACCGGTTCAATCAGGTTTTATCCGGTTTAAACCGGTTCTATCCGGTTTTATCCGGTTTTAGACCGGTTCAATCTCGTTTTTTCCGGTTTAAACCACTTTAAACTGATTCAATCCAGTTTTATCTGGTTTAAACCGGTTCTCTCCGGTTTTATCCGGTTTAAACCGGTTTAAACCAGTTTAATCCGGTTTTATCCGGTTTAAACCGGTTCTATCCGTTTCTATCCTGTTTAAACTGGTTTAAACCAGTTCAATCCGGTTTTATCTGGTTTAAACTGGATCTACCCAGTTCAATCCGGTTTAAACCGGTTAGAACCGGTTCAATCCGGTTTTATCCGGTTTAAACCGGTTCAATCTGATTTTATCCGGTTTAAACATATTCTATCCGGTTTAAACCGTTTTGAACCGGTTCAATCCTGTTTTATCCGGTTTAAACCAGTTTAAACCGGTTCAATCCGTTTTTATCCGGTTTAAACCTGTTCAATCCGGTTCTATCCGGTTTAAACCGGTTTAAACCGGTTAATCTGGTTTTATCCGGCTTAAACCGGTTCAATCTGGTATTATCCGGTTTAAACTGGTTCAATTTGGTTTTATCCCGTTTAAACCGGTTTTATCTGGTTTAAACCGGTATAAACCAGTTCACTCCGGTTTTATCCTGTTTAAACCGGTTTAAACCGGATCAATCCGGTTTTATCCGGCTTCAACCGGTTTTACCCAGTTCTATACGGTTTAAACCGGTTTAAACCTGATCAATCCGATTTCATCCGGTTTAAACCAATTCAACCCTGTTTTATCCGGTTTAAACCGGTTTAAGCTGGTTCAATCCGGTTTTATCCGGTTTAAACCGGTTCAATCTTGTTTTATCCGGTTTGAACCGGTTGAAACCAGTTCAATCCGGTTTTGTCCGGTTTAGACCAGTTCAATCCGGTTTTATCCGGTTTAAACTGGTTCTATGCTGTTTATACCAGTTTAAGCCTGTTCAATCGGGTTTTATCCAGTTTAGACCTGTTTAAGCCGGTTCATTCCGGTTTTATCCAGCTTAAACCGGTTTAAACCCTTTCAATCCGTTTTTATCCAGTTTCAACCAGTTTACACCGGTTCAATCCGGTTTTATCCGGTTTCTACCGTTGCTATCCGGTTCTATCCATTTTAAACCGGTTTAAACCAGTTCATTCCGGTTTTATCCGGTTTCAACCGGTTTGAACCGGTTCAATCCGGTTTTATCCGGTTTTAACCAGTTTGAACCGGTTCAATCCGGTTTTATCCGGTTTAAACCGGTTTAAGCCGGTTCAATCCGGTTTTATCCGGTTTAAACCGGTTCAATCTGGTTTGAACCGGTTTAAACCAGTTTGAACTGGTTCAATCCTGTTTTATCCAGTTTAAACCGGTTTAAGCCGGTTCAATCCGGTTTTATCCAGTTTCAACCGGTTCTATCCGGTTCTATCCGGTTGAAACCAGTTTAAACCGGTTCAATCCGGTTTTATCCGGTTTAAACCGGTGTTATCCGGTTTAGACGAGTTTAAACCAGTTCAATCCGGTTTTAATCGGATTAAACCGGTTCAATCTGGTTTTATCCGGTTTAAACCGGTTTAAACCGCTTCAATCCGGTTTTATCCGGTTTAAACCGGTTTAAACCGGTTCAATCCGGTTTTATCCGGTTTAAACGGGTTTCAACCGGTTCTATCCGGTTTAAACCGGTTTGAGCCGGTTCATGCCTGTTTTATCCGGTTTAAACCGGATACTGGTTTAAACCGGTTCTATCCAGTTTAAACAGGTTTAAGCCGGTTCAATCCGGTTTTATCCGGTTTAAACCGGTTCTATCCGGTTCTATCCGGTTGAAACCGGTTTAATACGGTTCAATCCGGTTTGATCCGGTTTAAACCTGTTCAATCTGGTTTTATCCGGTTTAAACCGGTTTTAACCGATTCAATCCGGTTTATCCAGTATAAACTGGTTTAATCCGTTTCAATCCGGTTTTATCTGCTTTAAACCGATTTAAACCGGTTCAGTCCGGTTTTATCTGGTTTCAACCGGTTTTACCCGGTTCTATACGGTTTAAACAGGTTTAAACCTGTTCAATCCGATTTCATCCGGTTTAAACCGATTCAACCCAGTTTTATCCGGTTTAAACCGGTTTAAGCAGGTTCAATCCGGTTTTATCCATTTTAAACTGGTTTTATCCGTTTTAAACCGGTTTAATCCAGTTCAATCCGGTTTTATCCGGTTTAAACCGGTTTGAACCGGTTCAATACGGTTTAATCTGGTTTAAACCGGTTTGAACCGGTTCAATCCGCTTTAAACCAGTTTAAGCCGGTTCAATCCTGTTTTATCCGGTTTAAACTGGTTCTATCCATTTCTATACAGTTGAAACCGGTATAAACTGGTTCAATCCGGTTTTATCCGGTTTAAACCGGTTCAGTCTTGTTTTATCCGATTTAAACCGGTTGAAACCAGTTCAATCTGGTTTTATCTGGTTTAGACCAGTTCAAACCGGTTCAGTCCGGTTTTATCCGGTTTAAACCAGTTCTATCCATTTCTATCTGATTTAAACCGGTTTAAACTGGTTCAATCCGATTTTATCCGTTTTAAACCGGTTCAATCTGGTTTTATCCGGTTTAAACTGATTCAATTTGGTTTTATCCGGTTTAAACCGGTTTTATCCGTTTTATACTGGTTTAATCCAGTTCATTCCGGTTATATCCGGTTTAAACCGGTTTGAACCAGTTCAGTCCTGTTTTATCCGGTTTAAACCGGTTCTATCCGGTTCTATACAGTTGAAACCGGTTTAAACCGGTTCAATCAGGTTTTATCCGGTTTAAACCGGTTCTATCCGGTTTTATCCGGTTTTAGACCGGTTCAATCTCGTTTTTTCCGGTTTAAACCACTTTAAACTGATTCAATCCAGTTTTATCTGGTTTAAACCGGTTCTCTCCGGTTTTATCCGGTTTAAACCGGTTTAAACCAGTTTAATCCGGTTTTATCCGGTTTAAACCGGTTCTATCCGTTTCTATACAGTTGAAACCGGTATAAACTGGTTCAATCCGGTTTTATCCGGTTTAAACCGGTTCAATCAGGTTTTATCCTGTTTAAACCGGTTCTATCCGGTTTTATCCGGTTTAAACCGGTTCAATCTGATTTTATCCGGTTTAAACATATTCTATCCGGTTTAAACCGTTTTGAACCGGTTCAATCCTGTTTTATCCGGTTTAAACCAGTTTAAACCGGTTCAATCCGTTTTTATCCGGTTTAAACCTGTTCAATCCGGTTTTATCCGGTTTAAACCGGTTATATCCGTTTCTATCCGGTTAAAACCGGTTCTATCCGATTCTATCCTGTTTAAACCGGTTTAAACCATTTCATTCCGGTTTTAACCAGTTTGAACCGGTTCAGTCCGGTTTTATCCGGTTTAAACCAGTTCTATCCATTTCTATCTGATTTAAACCGGTTTAAACTGGTTCAATCCGATTTTATCCGTTTTAAACCGGTTCAATCTGGTTTTATCCGGTTTAAACTGATTCAATTTGGTTTTATCCGGTTTAAACCGGTTTTATCCGTTTTATACTGGTTTAATCCAGTTCATTCCGGTTATATCCGGTTTAAACCGGTTTGAACCAGTTCAGTCCTGTTTTATCCGGTTTAAACCGGTTCTATCCGGTTCTATACAGTTGAAACCGGTTTAAACCGGTTCAATCAGGTTTTATCCGGTTTAAACCGGTTCTATCCGGTTTTATCCGGTTTTAGACCGGTTCAATCTCGTTTTTTCCGGTTTAAACCACTTTAAACTGATTCAATCCAGTTTTATCTGGTTTAAACCGGTTCTCTCCGGTTTTATCCGGTTTAAACCGGTTTAAACCAGTTTAATCCGGTTTTATCCGGTTTAAACCGGTTCTATCCGTTTCTATCCTGTTTAAACTGGTTTAAACCAGTTCAATCCGGTTTTATCTGGTTTAAACTGGATCTACCCAGTTCAATCCGGTTTAAACCGGTTAGAACCGGTTCAATCCGGTTTTATCCGGTTTAAACCGGTTCAATCTGATTTTATCCGGTTTAAACATATTCTATCCGGTTTAAACCGTTTTGAACCGGTTCAATCCTGTTTTATCCGGTTTAAACCAGTTTAAACCGGTTCAATCCGTTTTTATCCGGTTTAAACCTGTTCAATCCGGTTCTATCCGGTTTAAACCGGTTTAAACCGGTTAATCTGGTTTTATCCGGCTTAAACCGGTTCAATCTGGTATTATCCGGTTTAAACTGGTTCAATTTGGTTTTATCCCGTTTAAACCGGTTTTATCTGGTTTAAACCGGTATAAACCAGTTCACTCCGGTTTTATCCTGTTTAAACCGGTTTAAACCGGATCAATCCGGTTTTATCCGGCTTCAACCGGTTTTACCCAGTTCTATACGGTTTAAACCGGTTTAAACCTGATCAATCCGATTTCATCCGGTTTAAACCAATTCAACCCTGTTTTATCCGGTTTAAACCGGTTTAAGCTGGTTCAATCCGGTTTTATCCGGTTTAAACCGGTTCAATCTTGTTTTATCCGGTTTGAACCGGTTGAAACCAGTTCAATCCGGTTTTGTCCGGTTTAGACCAGTTCAATCCGGTTTTATCCGGTTTAAACTGGTTCTATGCTGTTTATACCAGTTTAAGCCTGTTCAATCGGGTTTTATCCAGTTTAGACCTGTTTAAGCCGGTTCATTCCGGTTTTATCCAGCTTAAACCGGTTTAAACCCTTTCAATCCGTTTTTATCCAGTTTCAACCAGTTTACACCGGTTCAATCCGGTTTTATCCGGTTTCTACCGTTGCTATCCGGTTCTATCCATTTTAAACCGGTTTAAACCAGTTCATTCTGGTTTTATCCGGTTTCAACCGGTTTGAACCGGTTCAATCCGGTTTTATCCGGTTTTAACCAGTTTGAACCGGTTCAATCCGGTTTTATCCGGTTTAAACCGGTTTAAGCCGGTTCAATCCGGTTTTATCCGGTTTAAACCGGTTCAATCTGGTTTGAACCGGTTTAAACCAGTTTGAACTGGTTCAATCCTGTTTTATCCAGTTTAAACCGGTTTAAGCCGGTTCAATCCGGTTTTATCCAGTTTAAACCGGTTCTATCCGGTTCTATCCGGTTGAAACCAGTTTAAACCGGTTCAATCCGGTTTTATCCGGTTTAAACCGGTGTTATCCGGTTTAGACGAGTTTAAACCAGTTCAATCCGGTTTTAATCGGATTAAACCGGTTCAATCTGGTTTTATCCGGTTTAAACCGGTTTAAACCGCTTCAATCCGGTTTTATCCGGTTTAAACCGGTTTAAACCGGTTCAATCCGGTTTTATCCGGTTTAAACGGGTTTCAACCGGTTCTATCCGGTTTAAACCGGTTTGAGCCGGTTCATGCCTGTTTTATCCGGTTTAAACCGGATACTGGTTTAAACCGGTTCTATCCAGTTTAAACAGGTTTAAGCCGGTTCAATCCGGTTTTATCCAGTTTAAACCGGTTCAATCCGTTTTTTCCGGTTTAAATCGGTTTAAACCAGTTCATTCCGGTTTTATCCGGTTTAAGCCGGTTCAATCCGGTTTAAACCGTTTCAATCTGGTTTTATCCGGTTTGAACCAGTTTAAACCGCTTCAGTCCGGTTTTATCCGGATTAAACCGGTTCTATCCGGTTCTATCCGGTTGAAACCGGTTTAATACGGTTCAATCCGGTTTGATCCGGTTTAAACCTGTTCAATCTGGTTTTATCCGGTTTAAACCGGTTTTAACCGATTCAATCCGGTTTATCCAGTATAAACTGGTTTAATCCGTTTCAATCCGGTTTTATCTGCTTTAAACCGATTTAAACCGGTTCAGTCCGGTTTTATCCGGTTTCAACCGGTTTTACCCGGTTCTATACGGTTTAAACAGGTTTAAACCTGTTCAATCCGATTTCATCCGGTTTAAACCGATTCAACCCAGTTTTATCCGGTTTAAACCGGTTTAAGCAGGTTCAATCCGGTTTTATCCATTTTAAACTGGTTTTATCCGTTTTAAACCGGTTTAATCCAGTTCAATCCGGTTTTATCCGGTTTAAACCGGTTTGAACCGGTTCAATACGGTTTAATCTGGTTTAAACCGGTTTGAACCGGTTCAATCCGCTTTAAACCAGTTTAAGCCGGTTCAATCCTGTTTTATCCGGTTTAAACCGGTTCTATCCATTTCTATACAGTTGAAACCGGTATAAACTGGTTCAATCCGGTTTTATCCGGTTTAAACCGGTTCAGTCTTGTTTTATCCGATTTAAACCGGTTGAAACCAGTTCAATCTGGTTTTATCTGGTTTAGACCAGTTCAAACCGGTTCAGTCCGGTTTTATCCGGTTTAAACCAGTTCTATCCATTTCTATCTGATTTAAACCGGTTTAAACTGGTTCAATCCGATTTTATCCGTTTTAAACCGGTTCAATCTGGTTTTATCCGGTTTAAACTGATTCAATTTGGTTTTATCCGGTTTAAACCGGTTTTATCCGTTTTATACTGGTTTAATCCAGTTCATTCCGGTTATATCCGGTTTAAACCGGTTTGAACCAGTTCAGTCCTGTTTTATCCGGTTTAAACCGGTTCTATCCGGTTCTATACAGTTGAAACCGGTTTAAACCGGTTCAATCAGGTTTTATCCGGTTTAAACCGGTTCTATCCGGTTTTATCCGGTTTTAGACCGGTTCAATCTCGTTTTTTCCGGTTTAAACCACTTTAAACTGATTCAATCCAGTTTTATCTGGTTTAAACCGGTTCTCTCCGGTTTTATCCGGTTTAAACCGGTTTAAACCAGTTTAATCCGGTTTTATCCGGTTTAAACCGGTTCTATCCGTTTCTATACAGTTGAAACCGGTATAAACTGGTTCAATCCGGTTTTATCCGGTTTAAACCGGTTCAATCAGGTTTTATCCTGTTTAAACCGGTTCTATCCGGTTTTATCCGGTTTAAACCGGTTCAATCTGATTTTATCCGGTTTAAACATATTCTATCCGGTTTAAACCGTTTTGAACCGGTTCAATCCTGTTTTATCCGGTTTAAACCAGTTTAAACCGGTTCAATCCGTTTTTATCCGGTTTAAACCTGTTCAATCCGGTTTTATCCGGTTTAAACCGGTTATATCCGTTTCTATCCGGTTAAAACCGGTTCTATCCGATTCTATCCTGTTTAAACCGGTTTAAACCATTTCATTCCGGTTTTAACCAGTTTGAACCGGTTCAGTCCGGTTTTATCCGGTTTCAACCGGTTTTACCCGGTTCTATACGGTTTAAACAGGTTTAAACCTGTTCAATCCGATTTCATCCGGTTTAAACCGATTCAACCCAGTTTTATCCGGTTTAAACCGGTTTAAGCAGGTTCAATCCGGTTTTATCCATTTTAAACTGGTTTTATCCGTTTTAAACCGGTTTAATCCAGTTCAATCCGGTTTTATCCGGTTTAAACCGGTTTGAACCGGTTCAATACGGTTTAATCTGGTTTAAACCGGTTTGAACCGGTTCAATCCGCTTTAAACCAGTTTAAGCCGGTTCAATCCTGTTTTATCCGGTTTAAACCGGTTCTATCCATTTCTATACAGTTGAAACCGGTATAAACTGGTTCAATCCGGTTTTATCCGGTTTAAACCGGTTCAGTCTTGTTTTATCCGATTTAAACCGGTTGAAACCAGTTCAATCTGGTTTTATCTGGTTTAGACCAGTTCAAACCGGTTCAGTCCGGTTTTATCCGGTTTAAACCAGTTCTATCCATTTCTATCTGATTTAAACCGGTTTAAACTGGTTCAATCCGATTTTATCCGTTTTAAACCGGTTCAATCTGGTTTTATCCGGTTTAAACTGATTCAATTTGGTTTTATCCGGTTTAAACCGGTTTTATCCGTTTTATACTGGTTTAATCCAGTTCATTCCGGTTATATCCGGTTTAAACCGGTTTGAACCAGTTCAGTCCTGTTTTATCCGGTTTAAACCGGTTCTATCCGGTTCTATACAGTTGAAACCGGTTTAAACCGGTTCAATCAGGTTTTATCCGGTTTAAACCGGTTCTATCCGGTTTTATCCGGTTTTAGACCGGTTCAATCTCGTTTTTTCCGGTTTAAACCACTTTAAACTGATTCAATCCAGTTTTATCTGGTTTAAACCGGTTCTCTCCGGTTTTATCCGGTTTAAACCGGTTTAAACCAGTTTAATCCGGTTTTATCCGGTTTAAACCGGTTCTATCCGTTTCTATACAGTTGAAACCGGTATAAACTGGTTCAATCCGGTTTTATCCGGTTTAAACCGGTTCAATCAGGTTTTATCCTGTTTAAACCGGTTCTATCCGGTTTTATCCGGTTTAAACCGGTTCAATCTGATTTTATCCGGTTTAAACATATTCTATCCGGTTTAAACCGTTTTGAACCGGTTCAATCCTGTTTTATCCGGTTTAAACCAGTTTAAACCGGTTCAATCCGTTTTTATCCGGTTTAAACCTGTTCAATCCGGTTTTATCCGGTTTAAACCGGTTATATCCGTTTCTATCCGGTTAAAACCGGTTCTATCCGATTCTATCCTGTTTAAACCGGTTTAAACCATTTCATTCCGGTTTTAACCAGTTTGAACCGGTTCAATCCGGTTTTATCCGGTTTAAACCGGTTTAAGCCGGTTCAATCTGGTTTTATCCGGTTTAAACCGGGTTAATCCTGTTTAAACCGGTTTAAGCTGGTTCAATCTGGTTTTATCCAGTTTAAACCGGTTCTATCCGGTTCTATCCGGTTGAAACCAGTTTAAACCGGTTCAATCCGGTTTTATCCAGTTTAAACCAGTTCAATCCGGTTTTATCCGGTTTAAACCGGTTCAATCCGCTTTTATCCGGTTTAAACCGATTCATTCCGGTTTTATCCGGTTTAAACCGGTTTGAAATGGTTCAATCCGGTTTTATCCGGTTTAAACCAGTTTGAACCGGTTCAATCCGGTTTTATCCGGTTTAAACCGGTTTAAACCGGTTCAATCCTATTTTATCTCGTTTAGACCCGTTCTATCCTTTTCTATCCTTTTTAAATCGGATTAAACTGGTTCTATCCTGTTCTATCCTGTTTTAACTGGATTAAACCAGTTCAATCCGGTTTTATCGGGTTTAAACCGGTTCTATCCGTTTCCATCTGGTTTAAACGGGTTTCAACTGGTTCAATCCGGTTTTATCCGTTTTAATCTGGTTCAATCTGATTTTATCCGGTTTAAACTGTTTCAATTTGGTTTTATCCGGTTTAAACCAGTTTGAACCGGTTCAATCCGGTTTTATCCGGTTTAAACTGGTTTAAACTGGGTCAATCCGGTTTTGTCCAGTTTAAACCTGTTCAATCCGGTTTTCTCTAGTTTAAACCGGTTTAGACAGGTTGAATCCGGTTTTACCCAGTTTAAACCGGTTCTATCCGGTCCTATCCGGTTGAAACCGGTTTAAACCGGTTCAATCCGGTTTTATCCGGTTTAAACCAGTTCAATCCGGTTTTATCCGCTTAAACCGGTTTAAACCGGTTCAATCCGGTTTTATCCGGTTTAAACCGGTTCTATCCAGTTCTTTCCGGTTTAAACCGGTTCTATCCGGTTCTATCTGGTTTAAACCGGTTCAATCCGGTTTTATCCGGTTTAAACCGGTTTAAACTGGTTCAATCCGCTTTTATCCGGTTTAAACGGTTTCTATCCGGTTTAAACCGGTTCTATCTGGTTTAAACCGGTTTAAATCGCTTCAATCCGGTTTTATCCGGTTTAAACCGGTTTAAACCAGTTCAATCCGGTTTTATCCGGTTTCAACGGGTTTCAGCCGGTTCTATCCGGTTTAAACCGGTTTGAGCCGGTTCATGCCGGTTTTATCCGGTTTAAACCGGATACCGGTTTAAACCGGCTCTATCCAGTTTAAACAGGTTTAAGCCGGTTCAATCCGGTTTTATCCAGTTTAAACCGGTTCAATCCGTTTTTTCCGGTTCAATCCGGTTTAAACCGTTTCAATCTGGTTTTATCCGGTTTGAACCGGTTTAAACTGCTTCAATCCGGTTTTATCCGGTTTAAACCGGTTCTATCCGGTTCTATCCGGTTGAAACCGGTTTAATCCGGTTCAATCCGGTTTGCTCCGGTTTAAACCGGTTCAATCTGGTTTAATCCGGTTTAAACCGGTTTTAACCGATTCAATCCGGTTTATCCAGTATAAACTGGTTTAATCCGTTTCCATCCGGTTTTATCCGGTTTACACCGATTTAAACCGGTTCAGTCCGGTTTTATCCAGTTTAAACCGGTTATATCCGGTTTAAACCGGTATAAACCAGTTCAATCCGGTTTTATCCTGTTTAAACCGGTTTAAACCGGATCAATCCGGTTTTATCCGGTTTCAACCGGTTTTAACCGGTTCTGTACAGTTTAAACAGTTTTAAACCTGTTCAATCCGATTTCATCCGGTTGAAACCGATTCAACCTAGTTTTATCCGGTTTAAACCGGTTTAAGCTGGTTGAATCCGGTTTTATCCAGTTTAAACCGATTTTATCCGTTTTAAACTGGTTTAATCCAGTTCAATCCGGTTTTATCCGGTTTAAACCATTTCTATCCAGTTCTATCCGTTTTAAACCGGTTTAAACCAGTTCATTCCCGTTTTATCAGGTTTAAACCGGTTTGAACCGGTTCAATCCGGTTTAATCCGGTTTAAACCGGTTTAAGCCAGTTCAATCCAGTTTTATCCAGTTTAAACCGGTTCTATCCGGTTCTATCCGTTTGAAACCAGTTTAAACCGGTTCAATCCGGTTTTATCCGGTTATAACCGGTTTAAGCTGGTTCAATCCGGTTTTATCCAGTTTAAACCGGTTCAATCTTGTTTTATCCGGTTTAAACCGTTTGAAACCAGTTCAATCCGGTTTTATCTGGTTTAGACCAGTTCAAACCGGTTCATTCCGGTTTTATCCAGTTTAAACCAGTTCTATCCATTTCTATCTGGTTTAAACCGGTTTAAACTGGTTCAATCCGGTTTTATCCGGTTTAAACCGGTTCTATCCGTTTTAACCGGTTTAAAACAGTTCATTCCGGTTTTATCCGGTTTAAACCGGTTTGAACCGGTTCAATCCGGTTTTATCCGGTTTAAACCGGTTTAAGCCGGTTCAATCCGGTTTTATCTGGTTTAAACCGGTTTAAGCCGGTTCAATCCGGTTTTATCCAGTTTAAACCTGTTCTATCCGCTTCTATCCAGTTGAAACCAGTTTAAACTGGTTCAATCCGGTTTTATCCGGTTTAAACCAGTTCAATCCTGTTTTATCCAGTTTAAACCGGTTCTATCCGGTTCTATACAGTTGAAAACGGTTTAAACCGGATCAATCAGGTTTTAACCGGTTTAAACCGGTTCTATCCGGTTGAAACCGTATTAAACCGGTTAAATCCGGTTTTATCCGGTTTAAACCGGTTCAGTCTGGTTTTATCCAGTTTCAACCGGTTAAAACCGGTTCAATCCGGTTTTATCCGGTTTAAACCGGTTCTATGCTGTTTATACCAGTTTAAGCCTGTTCAATCGGGTTTTATCCGGTTTAGACCTGTTTAAGCCGGTTCATTCCAGTTTTATCCAGTTTAAACCGGTTTAAACCCTTTCAATCCGTTTTTATCCGGTTTCAACCGGTTTACACCGGTTCAATCCGGTTTTATCCGGTTTAAACCGTTTCTATCCACTTCTATCCGTTTTAAACCGGTTTAAACCAGTTCATTCCGGTTTTATCCGGTTTAAACCGGTTTGAACCGGTTCAATCCGGTTTTATCCGGTTTAAACCGGTTTAAGCCGGTTCAATCCGGTTTTATCCGGTTTAAACCGGTTTAAGCCGGTTCTATCCGGTTGAAACCAGTTTAAACCGGTTCAATCCGTTTTTATCCGGTTTAAACCAGTTCAATCCGGTTTTATCCACTTTAAACCGGTTTAAACCGGTTCAATCCGGTTTTATCCGGTTTAAACCGGTTCTATCCGTTTCCATCTGGTTTAAAAGGGTTTAAACTGGTTCAATCCGGTTTTATACGTTTTAAACCAGTTCAATCTGATTTTATCCGGTTTAAACTGGTTCAATTTGGTTTTATCCGGTTTAAACGGGTTTGAACCGGTTCAATCCGCTTTTATCCGGTTTAAACCGGTTTAAACCGGGTCAATCCTGTTTTATTCGGTTTAAACCTCTTCAATCCGGTTTTCTCCAGTTTAAACCGGTTTAAACAGGTTCAATCCGGTTTTATCCAGTTTAAACCGGTTCAATCCGGTTTTATCCGGTTTAAACCGGTTTAAACCGGTTCAATCGGTTTTTATCTGGTTTAATCCGGACTAAACCGGTTCTATCCGGTTTTATCCAGTTTAAACCGGTTCAATCCGTTTTTTCCGGTTTAAACCGGTTTAAACCAGTTCATTCTGGTTTTATCCGGTTTAAGCCGGTTCAATCTGGTTTAAACCGTTTCAATCTGGTTTTATCCGGTTTTAACCCGTTTAAACCGCTTCAATCCGGTTTTATCCGGTTTAAACCGGTTCTATCCGGTTTTATCCGGTTTAAACCGGTTTAAGCAGGTTCAATCCGGTTTTATCCGGTTTAAACCGGTTTAAGCCGGTTCAATCCGGTTTAATCCAGTTTAAACCGGTTCTATCCGGTTCTATCCGGTTGAAACCAGTTTAAACCGGTTCAAACCGGTTTTATCTGGTTTAAACCGGTTCAATCTCGTTTTATCCGGTTTAAACAGGTTCTATCCGGTTCTATCCAGTTTAAACCGGTTCTATACGGTTCTATTTGGTTTAAACTGGTTCAATCCGGTTTTATCTGGTTTAAACCGGTTCAATCTGGTTTTATCCGGTTTAAACTGGTTCAATTTGGTTTTATCTGGTTTAAACCGTTTTTATCTGGTTTAAACCGGTTTAAACCGGTTCAATCCGTTTTTATCCAGTTTAAACCGCTTGAAACCGGGTCAATCCGGTTTTATCCGATTTAAACCGGTTTAACCCGGTTCTATCCAGTTTTATCCGGTTTAAACCAGTTTAAAACGTTTCAATCCGTTTTTATCCGATTTAAGCCGGTTTAAAACGGTTCAATCCGGTTTTATCTGGTTTAAACGGGTTTAAACTGTTTCAATCCGGTTTTATCCAGTTTAAACCGGTTCTATCCTGTTTAAACCGGTTTAAACCGGTTCAATATGGTTTTATCCGGTTTAAACCGGTTCTATCCGGTTTTATCCGGTTTTAGACCGGATCAATCTGGTTTTATCCGGTTTAAACCACTTTAAACTGGTTCAATCTGATTTTATCCGGTTTAAACCTGTTCTATCCGGTTTAAAACGGTTTGAACCGGTTCAATCCGGTTTTATCAGGTTTAAACCAGTTTAAACCGGTTAATCCGGTTTTATCCGGCTTAAACCGGTTCAATCTGGTATTATCCGGTTTAAACTGGTTCAATTTGGTTTTATCCCGTTTAAACCGGTTTTATCTGGTTTAAACCGGTATAAACCAGTTCACTCCGGTTTTATCCTGTTTAAACCGGTTTAAACCGGATCAATCCGGTTTTATCCGGCTTCAACCGGTTTTACCCAGTTCTATACGGTTTAAACCGGTTTAAACCTGATCAATCCGATTTCATCCGGTTTAAACCAATTCAACACTGTTTTATCCGGTTTAAACCGGTTCAATCTTGTTTTATCCGGTTTGAACCGGTTGAAACCAGTTCAATCCGGTTTTATCCGGTTTAGACCAGTTCAATCCGGTTTTATCCGGTTTAAACCGGTTCTATGCTGTTTATACCAGTTTAAGCCTGTTCAATCGGATTTATCCAGTTTAGACCTGTTTAAGCCGGTTCATTCCGGTTTTATCCAGCTTAAACCGGTTTAAACCCTTTCAATCCGTTTTTATCCAGTTTCAACCGGTTTACACCGGTTCAATCCGGTTTTATCCGGTTTATACCGTTGCTATCCGGTTCTATCCGTTTTAAACCGGTTTAAACCAGTTCATTCCGGTTTTATCCGGTTTCAACCGGTTTGAACCGGTTCAATCCGGTTTTATCCGGTTTTAACCAGTTTGAACCGGTTCAATCCGGTTTTATCCGGTTTAAACCGGTTTAAGCCGGTTCAATCCGGTTTTATCCGGTTTAAACCGGTTCAATCTGGTTTGAACCGGTTTAAACCAGTTTGAACTGGTTCAATCCGGTTTTATCCGGTTTAAACCGGTTTAAGCCGGTTCAATCCGGTTTTATCAAGTTTAAACCGGTTCTATCCGGTTCTATCCGGTTGAAACCAGTTTAAACCGGTTCAATCCGGTTTTATCCGGTTTGAACCAGTGTTATCCGGTTTAGACCAGTTTAAACCAGTTCAATCCGGTTTTAATCGGATTAAACCGGTTCAATCTGGTTTTATCCGGTTTAAACCGCTTTAAAACGGTTTAATCCGGTTTTATCCGGTTTAAACCAGTTTGAACCGTTCCAATCCGGTTTTATCCGGTTTAAACCATTTAAACCGGTTCAATCCGGTTTTATCCGGTTTAAACCGGTTCTATCCGGTTCTATCCGGTTTAAACCGGTTCTATCCGGTTCTATCTGGTGTAAACCGGTTTAAACCGGTTCAATCCGGTTTTATCCGGTTTAAACCGGTTTAAACTGGTTCTATCCGGTTTTATCCGGTTTAAACGGATTCTATCCGGTTTAAACCGGTTCTATCCGGTTTAAACCGGTTTAAAACGCTTCAATCCGGTTTTATCCGGTTTAAAGCAGTTTAAACAAGTTCAATCCGGTTTTATCCGGTTTAAACGGGTTTCAACCGGTTCTATCCGGTTTAAACCGGTTTGAGCCGGTTCATGCCTGTTTTGTCCGGTTTAAACCGGATACTGGTTTAAACCGGTTCTATCCAGTTTAAACAGGTTTAAGCCGGTTCAATCCGGTTTTATCCAGTTTAAACCGGTTCAATCCGTTTTTTCCGGTTTAAATCGGTTTAAACCAGTTCATTCCGGTTTTATCCGGTTTAAGCCGGTTCAATCCGGTTTAAACCGTTTCAATCTGGTTTTATCCGGTTTGAACCGGTTCTATCCGGTTCTATCCGGTTGAAACCGGTTTAATACGGTTCAATCCGGTTTGATCCGGTTTAAACCGGTTCAATCTGGTTTTATCCGGTTTAAACCGGTTTTAACCGATTCAATCCAGTTTATCCAGTATAAACTGGTTTAATCCGTTTCAATCCGGTTTTATCTGCTTTAAACCGATTTAAACCAGTTCAGTCCGGTTTTATCCAGTTTCAACCGGTTTTACCCGGTTCTATACGGTTTAAACAGGTTTAAACCTGTTCAATCCGATTTCATCCGGTTTAAACCGATTCAACCCAGTTTTATCCGGTTTAAACTGGTTTAAGCAGGTTCAATCCGGTTTTATCCAGTTTAAACTGGTTTTATCCGTTTTAAACCGGTTGAATCCAGTTCAATCCGGTTTTATCCGGTTTAAACCGGTTTGAACCGGTTCAATACGGTTTAATCTGGTTTAAACCGGTTTGAACCGGTTCAATCCGCTTTAAACCAGTTTAAGCCGGTTCAATCCTGTTTTATCCGATTTAAACCGGTTCTATCCGTTTCTATACAGTTGAAACCGGTATAAACTGGTTCAATCCGGATTTATCCGGTTTAAACCGGTTCTATGCTGTTTATACCAGTTTAAGCCTGTTCAATCGGGTTTTATCCAGTTTAGACCTGTTTAAGCTGGTTCATTCCGGTTTTATCCAGTTTAAAGCGGTTTAAACCCTTCCAATCCGATTTTGTCCGGTTTAAACCGGTTCAATCCAGTTTTATCCGGTTTAAACCGGTTTAAGCTTGTTGAATCCGGTTTTATCCGGTTTAAACCAGTTCAGTCTTGTTTTATCCGGTTTAAAACGGTTGAAACCAGTTCAATCTGGTTTTATCTGGTTTAGACCAGTTCAAACCGGTTCAGTCCGGTTTTATCCGGTTTAAACCAGTTCTATCCATTTCTATCTGATTTAAACCGGTTTAAACTGGTTCAATCCGATTTTATCCGTTTTAAACCGGTTCAATCTGGTTTTATCCGGTTTAAACTGATTCAATTTGGTTTTATCCGGTTTAAACCAGTTTTATCCGTTTTATACTGGTTTAATCCAGTTCATTCCGGTTATATCCGGTTTAAACCGGTTTGAACCAGTTCAGTCCTGTTTTATCCGGTTTAAACCGATTCTATCCGGTTCTATACAGTTGAAACCGGTTTAAACCGGTTCAATCAGGTTTTATCCGGTTTAAACCGGTTCTATCCGGTTTTATCCGGTTTTAGACCGGTTCAATCTAGTTTTTTCCGGTTTAAACCACTTTAAACTGGTTCAATCCAGTTTTATCTGGTTTATACCGGTTCTCTCCGGTTTTATCCAGTGTAAACAGGTTTAAACCAGTTTAATCCGGTTTTATCCGGTTTAAACCGGTTCTATCCGGTTCTATCCTGTTTAAACTGGTTTAAACCAGTTCAATCCGTTTTTATCTGGTTTAAACTGGATCTACCCAGTTCAATCCGGTTTAAACCGGTTAGAACCGGTTCAATCCGGTTTTATCCGGTTTAAACCGGTTCAATCTGATTTTATCCGGTTTAAACATATTCTATACGGTTTAAACCGTTTTGAACCGGTTCAATCCTGTTTTATCCGGTTTAAACCAGCTTAAACCGGTTCAATCCGTTTTTATCCGGTTTAAACCTGTTCAATCCGGTTTTATCCGGTTTAAACCGGTTATATCCGTTTCTATCCGGTTAAAACCGGTTCTATCCGATTCTATCCTGTTTAAACCGTTTTAAACCAGTTCATTCCGGTTTTAACCAGTTTGAAACGGTTCAATCCGGTTTTATCCGGTTTAAACCGGTTTAAGCCGGTTCAATCCGGTTTTATCGGTTTAAACCGGTTTAATCCTGTTTAAACCGGTTTAAGCTGGTTCAATCTGGTTTTATCCAGTTTAAACCGGTTCTATCCGGTTCTATCCGGTTGAAACCAGTTTAAACCGGTTCAATCCGGTTTTATCCAGTTTAAACCAGTTCAATCCGGTTTTATCCGGTTTAAACCGGTTCAATCCGCTTTTATCCGGTTTAAACCGATTCATTCCGGTTTTATCCGGTTTAAACCGGTTTGAAATGGTTCAATCCGGTTTTATCCGGTTTAAACCAGTTTGAACCGGTTCAATCCGGTTTTATCCGGTTTAAACCGGTTTAAACCGGTTCAATCCTATTTTATCTCGTTTAGACCTGTTCTATCCGGTTCTATCCTTTTTAAATCGGATTAAACTGGTTCTATCCTGTTCTATCCTGCTTTAACTGGATTAAACCAGTTCAATCCGGTTTTATCGGGTTTAAACCGGTTCTATCCGTTTCCATCTGGTTTAAACGGGTTTCAACTGGTTCAATCCGGTTTTATCCGTTTTAATCTGGTTCAATCTGATTTTATCCGGTTTAAACTGTTTGAATTTGGTTTTATCTGGTTTAAACCAGTTTGAACCGGTTCAATCCGGTTTTATCCGGTTTAAAGTGGTTTAAACTGGGTCAATCCGGTTTTGTCCAGTTTAAACCTGTTCAATCCGGTTTTCTCTAGTTTAAACCGGTTTAGACAGGTTGAATCCGGTTTTACCCAGTTTAAACCGGTTCTATCCGGTTCTATCCGGTTGAAACCGGTTTAAACCGGTTCAATCCGCTTTTATCCGGTTTAAACCAGTTCAATCCGGTTTTATCCGCTTTAAACCGGTTTAAACCGGTTCAATCCGGTTTTATCCGGTTTAAACCGGTTCTATCCAGTTCTTTCCGGTTTAAACCGGTTCTATCCGGTTCTATCTGGTTTAAACCGGTTCAATCCGGTTTTATCCGGTTTAAACCGGTTTAAACTGGTTCAATCCGGTTTTATCCGGTTTAAACGGTTTCTATCCGGTTTAAACCGGTTCTATCTGGTTTAAACCGGTTAAAACCGCTTCAATCCGGTTTTATCCGGTTTAAACCGGTTTAAACCAGTTCAATCCGGTTTTATCCGGTTTCAACGGGTTTCAGCCGGTTCTATCCGGTTTAAACCGGTTTGAGCCGGTTCATGCCGGTTTTAACCAGTTTAAACCGGTTCAATCCGTTCTTTCCGGTTCAATCTGGTTTAAACCGTTTCAATCTGGTTTTATCCGGTTTGAACCGGTTTAAACTGCTTCAATCCGGTTTTATCCGGTTTAAACCGGTTCTATCCGGTTCTATCCGGTTGAAACCGGTTTAATCCAGTTCAATCCGGTTTGCTCCGGTTTAAACCGGTTCAATCTGGTTTAATCCGGTTTAAACCGGTTTTAACCGATTCAATCCGGTTTATCCAGTATAAACTGGTTTAATCCGTTTCCATCCGGTTTTATCCGGTTTACACCGATTTAAACCGGTTCAGTCCGGTTTTATCCAGTTTAAACCGGTTATATCCGGTTTAAACCGGTATAAACCAGTTCAATCCGGTTTTATCCTGTTTAAAACGGTTTAAACCGGATCAATCCGGTTTTATCCGGTTTCAACCGGTTTTAACCGGTTCTATACAGTTTAAACAGGTTTAAACCTGTTCAATCCGATTTCATCCGGTTGAAACCGATTCAACCTAGTTTTATCCGGTTTAAACCGGTTTAAGCTGGTTGAATCCGGTTTTATCCAGTTTAAAGCGGTTTTATCCGTTTTAAACTGGTTTAATCCAGTTCAATCCGGTTTTATCCGGTTTAAACCATTTCTATCCAGTTCTATCCGTTTTAAACCGGTTTAAACCAGTTCATTCCGGTTTTATCAGGTTTAAACCGGTTTCAACCGGTTCAATCCGGTTTAATCCGGTTTAAACCGGTTTAAGCCAGTTCAATCCAGTTTTATCCAGTTTAAACCGGTTCTAACCGGTTCTATCCGTTTGAAACCAGTTTAAACCGGTTCAATCCAGTTTTATCCGGTTTATACCGTTTCTATCCAGTTCTATCCGGTTGAAACCAGTTTAAACCGGTTCAATGCGGTTTTATCCGGTTATAACCGGTTTAAGCTGGTTCAATCCGGTTTTATCCGGTTTAAACCGGTTCAATCTTGTTTTATCCGGTTTAAACCGTTTGAAACCAGTTCAATCCGGTTTTATCTGGTTTAGACCAGTTCAAACCGGTTCATTCCGGTTTTATCCAGTTTAAACCAGTTCTATCCATTTCTATCTGGTTTAAACTGGTTTAAACTGGTTCAATCCGGTTTTATCCGGTTTAAACCGGTTCTATCCGTTTTAACCGGTTTAAAACAGTTCATTCCGGTTTTATCCGGTTTAAACCGGTTTGAACCGGTTCAATCCGGTTTTATCCGGTTTTAACCAGTTTGAACCGGTTCAATCCGGTTTTATCCGGTTTAAACCGGTTTAAGCCGGTTCAATCCGGTTTTATCCAGTTTAAACCAGTTCTATCCGGTTCTATCCGGTTGAAACCAGTTTAAACCGGTTCAATCCGGTTTTATCCGGTTTAAACCGGTGTTATCCGGTTTAGACCAGTTTAAACCAGTTCAATCCGGTTTTAATCGGATTAAACTGGTTCAATCTGGTTTTATCCGGTTTAAACCGCTTTAAAACGGTTTAATCCGGTTTTATCCGGTTTAAACCAGTTTGAACCATTCCAATCCGGTTTTATCCGGTTTAAACCATTTAAACCGGTTCAATCCGGTTTTATCCGGTTTAAACCGGTTCTATCCGGTTCTATCCGGTTTAAACCGGTTCTATCCGGTTCTATCTGGTGTAAACCGGTTTAAACCGGTTCAATCCGGTTTTATCCGGTTTAAACCGGTTTAAACTGGTTCAATCCGGTTTTATCCGCTTTAAACGGATTCTATCCGGTTTAAACCGGTTCTATCCGGTTTAAACCGGTTTAAACCGCTTCAATCCGGTTTTATCCGGTTTAAACCGGTTTAAACCGGTTCAATCCGGTTTTATCCGGTTTAAACGGGTTTCAACCGGTTCTATCCGGTTTAAACCTGTTTGAGCCGGTTCATGCCTGTTTTATCCGGTTTAAACCGGATACTGGTTTAAACCGGTTCTATCCAGTTTAAACAGGTTTAAGCCGGTTCAATCCGGTTTTATCCAGTTTAAACCGGTTCAATCCGTTTTTTCCGGTTTAAATCGGTTTAAACCAGTTCATTCCGGTTTTATCCGGTTTAAACCGGTTTGAACCGGTTCAATACGGTTTAATCTGGTTTAAACCGGTTTGAACCGGTTCAATCCGCTTTAAACCAGTTTAAGCCGGTTCAATCCTGTTTTATCCGATTTAAACCGGTTCTATCCGTTTCTATACAGTTGAAACCGGTATAAACTGGTTCAATCCGGATTTATCCGGTTTAAACCGGTTCTATGCTGTTTATACCAGTTTAAGCCTGTTCAATCGGGTTTTATCCAGTTTAGACCTGTTTAAGCTGGTTCATTCCGGTTTTATCCAGTTTAAAGCGGTTTAAACCCTTCCAATCCGATTTTGTCCGGTTTAAACCGGTTCAATCCAGTTTTATCCGGTTTAAACCGGTTTAAGCTTGTTGAATCCGGTTTTATCCGGTTTAAACCAGTTCAGTCTTGTTTTATCCGGTTTAAAACGGTTGAAACCAGTTCAATCTGGTTTTATCTGGTTTAGACCAGTTCAAACCGGTTCAGTCCGGTTTTATCCGGTTTAAACCAGTTCTATCCATTTCTATCTGATTTAAACCGGTTTAAACTGGTTCAATCCGATTTTATCCGTTTTAAACCGGTTCAATCTGGTTTTATCCGGTTTAAACTGATTCAATTTGGTTTTATCCGGTTTAAACCAGTTTTATCCGTTTTATACTGGTTTAATCCAGTTCATTCCGGTTATATCCGGTTTAAACCGGTTTGAACCAGTTCAGTCCTGTTTTATCCGGTTTAAACCGATTCTATCCGGTTCTATACAGTTGAAACCGGTTTAAACCGGTTCAATCAGGTTTTATCCGGTTTAAACCGGTTCTATCCGGTTTTATCCGGTTTTAGACCGGTTCAATCTAGTTTTTTCCGGTTTAAACCACTTTAAACTGGTTCAATCCAGTTTTATCTGGTTTATACCGGTTCTCTCCGGTTTTATCCAGTGTAAACAGGTTTAAACCAGTTTAATCCGGTTTTATCCGGTTTAAACCGGTTCTATCCGGTTCTATCCTGTTTAAACTGGTTTAAACCAGTTCAATCCGTTTTTATCTGGTTTAAACTGGATCTACCCAGTTCAATCCGGTTTAAACCGGTTAGAACCGGTTCAATCCGGTTTTATCCGGTTTAAACCGGTTCAATCTGATTTTATCCGGTTTAAACATATTCTATACGGTTTAAACCGTTTTGAACCGGTTCAATCCTGTTTTATCCGGTTTAAACCAGCTTAAACCGGTTCAATCCGTTTTTATCCGGTTTAAACCTGTTCAATCCGGTTTTATCCGGTTTAAACCGGTTATATCCGTTTCTATCCGGTTAAAACCGGTTCTATCCGATTCTATCCTGTTTAAACCGTTTTAAACCAGTTCATTCCGGTTTTAACCAGTTTGAAACGGTTCAATCCGGTTTTATCCGGTTTAAACCGGTTTAAGCCGGTTCAATCCGGTTTTATCGGTTTAAACCGGTTTAATCCTGTTTAAACCGGTTTAAGCTGGTTCAATCTGGTTTTATCCAGTTTAAACCGGTTCTATCCGGTTCTATCCGGTTGAAACCAGTTTAAACCGGTTCAATCCGGTTTTATCCAGTTTAAACCAGTTCAATCCGGTTTTATCCGGTTTAAACCGGTTCAATCCGCTTTTATCCGGTTTAAACCGATTCATTCCGGTTTTATCCGGTTTAAACCGGTTTGAAATGGTTCAATCCGGTTTTATCCGGTTTAAACCAGTTTGAACCGGTTCAATCCGGTTTTATCCGGTTTAAACCGGTTTAAACCGGTTCAATCCTATTTTATCTCGTTTAGACCTGTTCTATCCGGTTCTATCCTTTTTAAATCGGATTAAACTGGTTCTATCCTGTTCTATCCTGCTTTAACTGGATTAAACCAGTTCAATCCGGTTTTATCGGGTTTAAACCGGTTCTATCCGTTTCCATCTGGTTTAAACGGGTTTCAACTGGTTCAATCCGGTTTTATCCGTTTTAATCTGGTTCAATCTGATTTTATCCGGTTTAAACTGTTTGAATTTGGTTTTATCTGGTTTAAACCAGTTTGAACCGGTTCAATCCGGTTTTATCCGGTTTAAAGTGGTTTAAACTGGGTCAATCCGGTTTTGTCCAGTTTAAACCTGTTCAATCCGGTTTTCTCTAGTTTAAACCGGTTTAGACAGGTTGAATCCGGTTTTACCCAGTTTAAACCGGTTCTATCCGGTTCTATCCGGTTGAAACCGGTTTAAACCGGTTCAATCCGCTTTTATCCGGTTTAAACCAGTTCAATCCGGTTTTATCCGCTTTAAACCGGTTTAAACCGGTTCAATCCGGTTTTATCCGGTTTAAACCGGTTCTATCCAGTTCTTTCCGGTTTAAACCGGTTCTATCCGGTTCTATCTGGTTTAAACCGGTTCAATCCGGTTTTATCCGGTTTAAACCGGTTTAAACTGGTTCAATCCGGTTTTATCCGGTTTAAACGGTTTCTATCCGGTTTAAACCGGTTCTATCTGGTTTAAACCGGTTAAAACCGCTTCAATCCGGTTTTATCCGGTTTAAACCGGTTTAAACCAGTTCAATCCGGTTTTATCCGGTTTCAACGGGTTTCAGCCGGTTCTATCCGGTTTAAACCGGTTTGAGCCGGTTCATGCCGGTTTTAACCAGTTTAAACCGGTTCAATCCGTTCTTTCCGGTTCAATCTGGTTTAAACCGTTTCAATCTGGTTTTATCCGGTTTGAACCGGTTTAAACTGCTTCAATCCGGTTTTATCCGGTTTAAACCGGTTCTATCCGGTTCTATCCGGTTGAAACCGGTTTAATCCAGTTCAATCCGGTTTGCTCCGGTTTAAACCGGTTCAATCTGGTTTAATCCGGTTTAAACCGGTTTTAACCGATTCAATCCGGTTTATCCAGTATAAACTGGTTTAATCCGTTTCCATCCGGTTTTATCCGGTTTACACCGATTTAAACCGGTTCAGTCCGGTTTTATCCAGTTTAAACCGGTTATATCCGGTTTAAACCGGTATAAACCAGTTCAATCCGGTTTTATCCTGTTTAAAACGGTTTAAACCGGATCAATCCGGTTTTATCCGGTTTCAACCGGTTTTAACCGGTTCTATACAGTTTAAACAGGTTTAAACCTGTTCAATCCGATTTCATCCGGTTGAAACCGATTCAACCTAGTTTTATCCGGTTTAAACCGGTTTAAGCTGGTTGAATCCGGTTTTATCCAGTTTAAAGCGGTTTTATCCGTTTTAAACTGGTTTAATCCAGTTCAATCCGGTTTTATCCGGTTTAAACCATTTCTATCCAGTTCTATCCGTTTTAAACCGGTTTAAACCAGTTCATTCCGGTTTTATCAGGTTTAAACCGGTTTCAACCGGTTCAATCCGGTTTAATCCGGTTTAAACCGGTTTAAGCCAGTTCAATCCAGTTTTATCCAGTTTAAACCGGTTCTAACCGGTTCTATCCGTTTGAAACCAGTTTAAACCGGTTCAATCCAGTTTTATCCGGTTTATACCGTTTCTATCCAGTTCTATCCGGTTGAAACCAGTTTAAACCGGTTCAATGCGGTTTTATCCGGTTATAACCGGTTTAAGCTGGTTCAATCCGGTTTTATCCGGTTTAAACCGGTTCAATCTTGTTTTATCCGGTTTAAACCGTTTGAAACCAGTTCAATCCGGTTTTATCTGGTTTAGACCAGTTCAAACCGGTTCATTCCGGTTTTATCCAGTTTAAACCAGTTCTATCCATTTCTATCTGGTTTAAACTGGTTTAAACTGGTTCAATCCGGTTTTATCCGGTTTAAACCGGTTCTATCCGTTTTAACCGGTTTAAAACAGTTCATTCCGGTTTTATCCGGTTTAAACCGGTTTGAACCGGTTCAATCCGGTTTTATCCGGTTTTAACCAGTTTGAACCGGTTCAATCCGGTTTTATCCGGTTTAAACCGGTTTAAGCCGGTTCAATCCGGTTTTATCCAGTTTAAACCAGTTCTATCCGGTTCTATCCGGTTGAAACCAGTTTAAACCGGTTCAATCCGGTTTTATCCGGTTTAAACCGGTGTTATCCGGTTTAGACCAGTTTAAACCAGTTCAATCCGGTTTTAATCGGATTAAACTGGTTCAATCTGGTTTTATCCGGTTTAAACCGCTTTAAAACGGTTTAATCCGGTTTTATCCGGTTTAAACCAGTTTGAACCATTCCAATCCGGTTTTATCCGGTTTAAACCATTTAAACCGGTTCAATCCGGTTTTATCCGGTTTAAACCGGTTCTATCCGGTTCTATCCGGTTTAAACCGGTTCTATCCGGTTCTATCTGGTGTAAACCGGTTTAAACCGGTTCAATCCGGTTTTATCCGGTTTAAACCGGTTTAAACTGGTTCAATCCGGTTTTATCCGCTTTAAACGGATTCTATCCGGTTTAAACCGGTTCTATCCGGTTTAAACCGGTTTAAACCGCTTCAATCCGGTTTTATCCGGTTTAAACCGGTTTAAACCGGTTCAATCCGGTTTTATCCGGTTTAAACGGGTTTCAACCGGTTCTATCCGGTTTAAACCTGTTTGAGCCGGTTCATGCCTGTTTTATCCGGTTTAAACCGGATACTGGTTTAAACCGGTTCTATCCAGTTTAAACAGGTTTAAGCCGGTTCAATCCGGTTTTATCCAGTTTAAACCGGTTCAATCCGTTTTTTCCGGTTTAAATCGGTTTAAACCAGTTCATTCCGGTTTTATCCGGTTTAAGCCGGTTCAATCCGGTTTAAACCCTTTCAATCTGGTTTTATCCGGTTTGAACCGGTTTAAACCGCTTCAATCCGGTTTTATCCGGTTTAAACCGGTTCTATCCAGTTCTATCCGGTTGAAACCGGTTTAATACGGTTCAATCCGGTTTGATCCGGTTTAAACCGGTTCAATCTGGTTTTATCCGGTTTAAACCGGTTTTAACCGATTCAATCCGGTTTATCCAGTATAAACTGGTTTAATCCGTTTCAATCCGGTTTTATCTGCTTTAAACCGATTTAAACCGGTTCAGTCCGGTTTTATCCGGTTTCAACCGGTTTTACCCGGTTCTATACGGTTTAAACAGGTTTAAACCTGTTCAATCCGATTTCATCTGGTTTAAACCGATTCAACCCAGTTTTATCCGGTTTAAACCGGTTTAAGCAGGTTCAATCCGGTTTTATCCAGTTTAAACTGGTTTTATCCGTTTTAAACCGGTTTAATCCAGTTCAATCCGGTTTTATCCGGTTTAAACCGGTTTGAACCGGTTCAATACGGTTTAATCTGGTATAAACCGGTTTGAACCGGTTCAATCCGCTTTAAACCAGTTTAAGCCGGTTCAATCCTGTTTTATCCGGTTTAAACCGGTTCTATCCGTTTCTATACAGTTGAAACCGGTATAAACTGGTTCAATCCGGTTTTATCCGGTTTAAACCGGTTCAGTCTGGTTTTATCCGGTTTAAACCGGTTTAAAACGGTTCAATCCGGTTTTATCCAGTTTAAACCGGTTCTATCCTGTTTATACCAGTTTAAGCCTGTTCAATCGGGTTTTATCCGGTTTAGACCTGTTTAAGCTGGTTCATTCCGGTTTTATCCAGTTTAAAGCGGTTTAAACCCTTCCAATCCGATTTTATCCGGTTTAAACAGATTCAATACAGTTTTATCCGGTTTAAACCGGTTTAAGCTGGTTGAATCCGGTTTTATCCGGTTTAAACCAGTTCAGTCTTGTTTTATCCGGATTAAACCGGTTGAAACCAGTTCAATCTGGTTTTATCTGGTTTAGACCAGTTCAAACCGGTTCAGTCCGGTTTTATCCGGTTTAAACCAGTTCTATCCATTTCTATCTGATTTAAACCGGTTTAAACTGGTTCAATCCGATTTTATCCGTTTTAAACCGGTTCAATCTAGATTTATCCGGTTTAAACTGATTCAATTTGGTTTTATCCGGTTTAAACCGGTTTTATCCGTTTTATACTGGTTTAATCCAGTTCATTCCGGTTATATCCGGTTTAAACCGGTTTGAACCAGTTCAGTCCTGTTTTATCCGGTTTAAACCGGTTCTTTCCGGTTCTATACAGTTGAAACCGGTTTAAACCGGTTCAATCAGGTTTTATCCGGTTTAAACCGGTTCTATCCGGTTTTATCCGGTTTTAGACCGGTTCAATCTCGTTTTTTCCGGTTTAAACCACTTTAACCTGGTTCAATCCAGTTTTATCTGGTTTAAACCGGTTCTCTCCGGTTTTATCCGGTTTAAACCGGTTTAAACCAGTTTAATCCGGTTTTATCCGGTTTAAACCGGTTCTATCCGGTTCTATCCTGTTTAAACCGGTTTAAACCAGTTCAATCCGGTTTTATCTGGTTTAAACCGGTTCAATCTGATTTTATCCGGTTTAAACATATTCTATCCGGTTTAAACCGTTTTGAATCGGTTCAATCCTGTTTTATCCGGTTTAAACCAGTTTAAACCGGTTCAATCCGTTTTTATCCGGTTTAAACCTGTTCAATCCGGTTTTATCCGGTTTAAACCGGTTATATCCGTTTCTATCCGGTTAAAACCGGTTCTATCCGATTCTATCCTGTTTAAACCGGTTTAAACCAGTTCATTCCGGTTTTAACCAGTTTGAACCGGTTCAATCCGGTTTTATCCGGTTTAAACCGGTTTAAGCTGGTTCAATCCGGTTTTATCCGGTTTAAACCGGTTTACTCCTGTTTAAACAGGTTTAAGCTGGTTCAATCTGGTTTTATCCAGTTTAAACCGGTTCTATCCGGTTCTATCCGGTTGAAACCAGTTTAAACCGGTTCAATCCGGTTTTATCCAGTTTCAACCAGTTCAATCCGGTTTTATCCGGTTTAAACCGGTTCAATCCGCTTTTATCCGGTTTAAACCGATTCATTCCGGTTTTATCCGGTTTAAACCGGTTTGAAATGTTTCAATCCGGTTTTATCCGGTTTAAACCAGTTTGAACCGGTTCAATCCGGTTTTATCCGGTTTAAACCGGTTTAAACCGGTTCAATCCTATTTTATCTCGTTTAGACCCGTTCTATCCGGTTCTATCCTTTTTAAATCGGATTAAACTGGTTCTATCCTGTTCTATCCTGTTTTAACTGGATTAAACCAGTTCAATCCGGTTTTATCGGGTTTAAACCGGTTCTATCCGTTTCCATCTGGTTTAAGCGGGTTTCAACTGGTTCAATCCGGTTTTATCCGTTTTAATCTGGTTCAATCTGATTTTATCCGGTTTAAACTGTTTCAATTTGGTTTTATCCGGTTTAAACCAGTTTGAACCGGTTCAATCCGGTTTTATCCGGTTTAAACCGGTTTAAACAGGGTCAATCCGGTTTTGTCCAGTTTAAACCTGTTCAATCCGGTTTTCTCTAGTTTAAACCGGTTTAGACAGGTTGAATCCGGTTTTACCCAGTTTAAACCGTTTCTATGAGGTTCTATCCGGTTGAAACCGGTTTAAACCGGTTCAATCCGGTTTTATCCGGTTTAAACCAGTTCAATCCGGTTTTATCCGCTTTAAACCGGTTTAAACCGGTTCAATCCGGTTTTATCCGGTTTAAACCGGTTCTATCCAGTTCTTTCCGGTTTAAACCGGTTCTATCCGGTTCTATCTGGTTTAAACCGGTTCAATCCGGTTTTATCTGGTTTAAACCGGTTTAAACTGGTTCAATCCGGTTTTATCCGGTTTAAACGGTTTCTATCCGGTTTAAACCGGTTCTATCTGGTTTAAACCGGTTTAAACCGCTTCAATCCGGTTTTATCCGGTTTAAACCGGTTTAAACCAGTTCAATCCGGTTTTATCCGGTTTCAACGGGTTTCAGCCGGTTCTATCCGGTTTAAACCGGTTTGAGCCGGTTCATGCCGGTTTTATCCGGTTTAAACCGGATACCGGTTTAAACCGGCTCTATCCAGTTTAAACAGGTTTAAGCCGGTTCAATCTGGTTTTATCCAGTTTAAACCGGTTCAATCCGTTCTTTCCGGTTCAATCCGGTTTAAACCGTTTCAATCTGGTTTTATCCGGTTTGAACCGGTTTAAACTGCTTCAATCCGGTTTTATCTGGTTTAAACGGGTTCTATCCGGTTCTATCCGGTTGAAACCGGTTTAATCCGGTTCAATCCGCTTTGCTCCGGTTTAAACCGGTTCAATCTGGTTTAATCCGTTTTAAACCGGTTTTAACCGATTCAGTCCGGTTTATCCAGTATAAACTGGTTTAATCCGTTTCCATCCGGTTTTATCCGGTTTACACTGATTTAAACCGGTTCAGTCTGGTTTTATCCAGTTTAAACCGGTTATATCCGGTTTAAACCGGTATAAACCAGTTCAATCCGGTTTTATCCTGTTTAAACCGGTTTAAACCGGATCAATCCGGTTTTATCCGGTTTCAACCGGTTTTAACCGGTTCTATACAGTTTAAACAGGTTTAAACCTGTTCAATCCGATTTCATCCGGTTGAAACCGATTCAACCTAGTTTTATCCGGTTTAAACCGGTTTAAGCTGGTTGAATCCGGTTTTATCCAGTTTAAACCGGTTTTATCCGTTTTAAACTGGTTTAATCCAGTTCAATCCGGTTTTATCCGGTTTAAACCATTTCTATCCAGTTCTATCCGTTTTAAACCGGTTTAAACCAGTTCATTCCGGTTTTATCAGGTTTAAACCGGTTTGAACCGGTTCAATCCGGTTTAATCCGGTTTAAACCGGTTTAAGCCAGTTCAATCCAGTTTTATCCAGTTTAAACCGGTTCTATCCGGTTCTATCCGTTTGAAACCAGTTTAAACCAGTTCAATCCGGTTTTATCCGGTTTATACCGTTTCTATCCGGTTCTATCCGGTTGAAACCAGTTTAAACCGGTTCAATCCGGTTTTATCCGGTTATAACCGGTTTAAGCTGGTTCAATCCGGTTTTATCCGGTTTAAACCGGTTCTATCCATTTCTATCTGATTTAAACCGGTTTAAACTGGTTCAATCCGATTTTATCCGTTTTAAACCGGTTCAATCTGGATTTATCCGGTTTAAACTGATTCAATTTGGTTTTATCCGGTTTAAACCGGTTTTATCCGTTTTATACTGGTTTAATCCAGTTCATTCCGGTTATATCCGGTTTAAACCGGTTTGAACCAGTTCAGTCCTGTTTTATCCGGTTTAAACCGGTTCTATCCGGTTCTATACAGTTGAAACCGGTTTAAACCGGTTCAATCAGGTTTTATCCGGTTTAAACCGGTTCTATCCGGTTTTATCCGGTTTTAGACGGGTTCAATCTCGTTTTTTCCGGTTTAAACCACTTTAACCTGGTTCAATCCAGTTTTATCTGGTTTAAACCGGTTCTCTCCGGTTTTATCCGGTTTAAACCGGTTTAAACCAGTTTAATCCGGTTTTATCCGGTTTAAACCGGTTCTATCCGGTTCTATCCTGTTTAAACTGGTTTAAACCAGTTCAATCCGGTTTTATCTGGTTTAAACCGGTTCAATCTGATTTTATCCGGTTTAAACATATTCTATCCGGTTTAAACCGTTTTGAACCGGTTCAATCCTGTTTTATCCGGTTTAAACCAGTTTAAACCGGTTCAATCCGTTTTTATCCGGTTTAAACCTGTTCAATCCGGTTTTATCCGGTTTAAACCGGTTATATCCGTTTCTATCCGGTTAAAACCGGTTCTATCCGATTCTATCCTGTTTAAACCGGTTTAAACCAGTTCATTCCGGTTTTAACCAGTTTGAACAGGTTCAATCCGGTTTTATCCGGTTTAAACCGGTTTAAGCCGGTTCAATCCGGTTTTATCCGGTTTAAACCGGTTTACTCCTGTTTAAACAGGTTTAAGCTGGTTCAATCTGGTTTTATCCAGTTTAAACCGGTTCTATCCGGTTCTATCCGGTTGAAACCAGTTTAAACCGGTTCAATCCGGTTTTATCCAGTTTCAACCAGTTCAATCCGGTTTTATCCGGTTTAAACCGGTTCAATCCGCTTTTATCCGGTTTAAACCGATTCATTCCGGTTTTATCCGGTTTAAACCGGTTTGAAATGTTTCAATCCGGTTTTATCCGGTTTAAACCAGTTTGAACCGGTTCAATCCGGTTTTATCCGGTTTAAACCGGTTTAAACCGGTTCAATCCTATTTTATCTCGTTTAGACCCGTTCTATCCGGTTCTATCCTTTTTAAATCGGATTAAACTGGTTCTATCCTGTTCTATCCTGTTTTAACTGGATTAAACCAGTTCAATCCGGTTTTATCGGGTTTAAACCGGTTCTATCCGTTTCCATCTGGTTTAAACGGGTTTCAACTGGTTCAATCCTGTTTTATCCGTTTTAATCTGGTTCAATCTGATTTTATCCGGTTTAAACTGTTTCAATTTGGTTTTATCCGGTTTAAACCAGTTTGAACCGGTTCAATCCGGTTTTATCCGGTTTAAACCGGTTTAAACAGGGTCAATCCGGTTTTGTCCAGTTTAAACCTGTTCAATCCGGTTTTCTCTAGTTTAAACCGGTTTAGACAGGTTGAATCCGGTTTTACCCAGTTTAAACCGTTTCTATCCGGTTCTATCCGGTTGAAACCGGTTTAAACCGGTTCAATCCGGTTTTATCCGGTTTAAACCAGTTCAATCCGGTTTTATCCGCTTTAAACCGGTTTAAACCGGTTCAATCCGGTTTTATCCGGTTTAAACCGGTTCTATCCAGTTCTTTCCGGTTTAAACCGGTTCTATCCGGTTCTATCTGGTTTAAACCGGTTCAATCCGGTTTTATCTGGTTTAAACCGGTTTAAACTGGTTCAATCCGGTTTTATCCGGTTTAAACGGTTTCTATCCGGTTTAAACCGGTTCTATCTGGTTTAAACCGGTTTAAACCGCTTCAATCCGGTTTTATCCGGTTTAAACCAGTTTAAACCAGTTCAATCCGGTTTTATCCGGTTTCAACGGGTTTCAGCCGGTTCTATACGGTTTAAACCGGTTTGAGCCGGTTCATGCCGGTTTTATCCGGTTTAAACCGGATACCGGTTTAAACCGGCTCTATCCAGTTTAAACAGGTTTAAGCCGGTTCAATCCGGTTTTATCCAGTTTAAACTGGTTCAATCCGTTCTTTCCGGTTCAATCCGGTTTAAACCGTTTCAATCTGGTTTTATCCGGTTTGAACCGGTTTAAACTGCTTCAATCCGGTTTTATCCGGTTTAAACGGGTTCTATCCGGTTCTATCCGGTTGAAACCGGTTTAATCCGGTTCAATCCGGTTTGCTCCGGTTTAAACCGGTTCAATCTGGTTTAATCCGTTTTAAACCGGTTTTAACCGATTCAATCCGGTTTATCCAGTATAAACTGGTTTAATCCGTTTCCATCCGGTTTTATCCGGTTTACACTGATTTAAACCGGTTCAGTCCGGTTTTATCCAGTTTAAACCGGTTATATCCGGTTTAAACCGGTATAAACCAGTTCAATCCGGTTTTATCCTGTTTAAACCGGTTTAAACCGGATCAATCCGGTTTTATCCGGTTTCAACCGGTTTTAACCGGTTCTATACAGTTTAAACAGGTTTAAACCTGTTCAATCCGATTTCATCCGGTTGAAACCGATTCAACCTAGTTTTATCCGGTTTAAACCGGTTTAAGCTGGTTGAATCCGGTTTTATCCAGTTTAAACCGGTTTTATCCGTTTTAAACTGGTTTAATCCAGTTCAATCCGGTTTTATCCGGTTTAAACCATTTCTATCCAGTTCTATCCGTTTTAAACCGGTTTAAACCAGTTCATTCCGGTTTTATCAGGTTTAAACCGGTTTGAACCGGTTCAATCCGGTTTAATCCGGTTTAAACCGGTTTAAGCCAGTTCAATCCAGTTTTATCCAGTTTAAACCGGTTCTATCCGGTTCTATCCGTTTGAAACCAGTTTAAACCGGTTCAATCCGGTTTTATCCGGTTTATACCGTTTCTATCCGGTTCTATCCGGTTGAAACCAGTTTAAACCGGTTCAATCCGGTTTTATCCGGTTATAACCGGTTTAAGCTGGTTCAATCCGGTTTTATCCGGTTTAAACCGGTTCAATCTTGTTTTATCCAGTTTAAACCGTTTGAAACCAGTTCAATCCGGTTTTATCTGGTTTAGACCAGTTCAAACCGGTTCATTCCGGTTTTATCCAGTTTAAACCAGTTCTATCCATTTCTATCTGGTTTAAACCGGTTTAAACTGGTTCAATCCGGTTTTATCCGGTATAAACCGGTTCTATCCGTTTTAACCGGTTTAAAACAGTTCATTCCGGTTTTATCCGGTTTAAACCGGTTTGAACCGGTTCAATCCGGTTTTTTCCGGTTTTAACCAGTTTGAACCGGTTCAATCTGGTTTTATCCGGTTTAAACCGGTTTAAGCCGGTTCAATCCGGTTTTATCCAGTTTAAACCGGTTCTATCCGGTTCTATCCGGTTGAAACCAGTTTAAACCGGTTCAATCCGGTTTTATCCGGTTTAAACCGGTGTTATCCGTTTTAGACCAGTTTAAAACAGTTCAATCCGGTTTTAATCGGATTAAACCGGTTCAATCCGGTTTTATCCGGTTTAAACCGGTTCTATCCGGTTCTATCCGGTTTAAACCGGTTCTATCCGGTTCTATCTGGTGTAAACCGTTTTAAACCGGTTCAATCCGGTTTTATCCGGTTTAAACCGGTTTAAACTGGTTCAATCCGGTTTTATCCGGTTTAAACGGATTCTATCCGGTTTAAACCGGTTCTTTCCAGTTTAAACCGGTTTAAACCGCTTCAATCCGGTTTTATCCGGTTCAAACCGGTTTAAACCGGTTCAATCCGGTTTTATCCGGTTTAAACGGGTTTCAACCGGTTCTATCCGGTTTAAACCGGTTTGCCCGGTTCATGCCTGTTTTATCCGGTTTAAACCGGATACTGGTTTAAACTGGTTCTATCCAGTTTAAACAGGTTTAAGCCGGTTCAATCCGGTTTTATCCAGTTTAAACCGGTTCAATCCGTTTTTTCCGGTTTAAATCGGTTTAAACCAGTTCATTCCAGTTTTATCCGGTTTAAGCCGGTTCAATCCGGTTTAAACCGTTTCAATCTGGTTTTATCCGGTTTGAACCGGTTTAAACCGCTTCAATCCGGTTTTATCCGGTTTAAACCGGTTCTATCCGGTTCTATCCGGTTGAAACCGGTTTAATACGGTTCAATCCGGTTTGATCCGGTTTAAACCGGTTCAATCTGGTTTTATCCGGTTTAAACCGGTTTTAACCGATTCAATCCAGTTTATCCAGTATAAACTGGTTAAATCCGTTTCAATCCGGTTTTATCTGCTTTAAACCGATTAAACCGGTTCAGTCCGGTTTTATCCGGTTTCAACCGGTTTTACCCGGTTCTATACGGTTTAAACAGGTTTAAACCTGTTCAATCCGATTTCATCCGGTTTAAACCGATTCAACCCAGTTTTATCCGGTTTAAACCGTTTTAAGCAGGTTCAATCCGGTTTTATCCAGTTTAAACTGGTTTTATCCGTTTTAAACCGGTTTAATCCAGTTCAATCCGGTTTTATCCGGTTTAAACCGGTTTGAAACGGTTCAATACGGTTTAATCTGGTTTAAACCGGTTTGAACCGTTTCAATCCGCTTTAAACCAGTTTAAGCCGGTTCAATCCTGTTTTATCCGGTTTAAACCGGTTCTATCCGTTTCTATACAGTTGAAACCGGTATAAACTGGTTCAATCCGGTTTTATCCGGTTTAAACCGGTTCAGTCTGGTTTTATCAGGTTTAAACCGGTTTAAAACGGTTCAATCCGGTTTTATCCGGTTTAAACCGGTTCTATGCTGTTTATACCAGTTTAAGCCTGTTCAATCGGGTTTTATCCGGTTTAGACCTGTTTAAGCTGGTTCATTCCGGTTTTATCCAGTTTAAAGCGGTTTAAACCCTTCCAATCCGATTTTATCCGGTTTAAACCGGTTCAATCCAGTTTTATCCGGTTTAAACCGGTTTAAGCTGGTTGAATCCGGTTTTATCCGGTTTAAACCAGTTCAGTCTTGTTTTATCCGGTTTAAACCGGTTGAAACCAGTTCAATCTGGTTTTATCTGGTTTAGACCAGTTCAAACCGGTTCAATCCGGTTTTATCCAGTTTAAACCTGTTCTATCCGCTTCTATCCAGTTGAAACCAGTTTAAACCGGTTCAATCCGGTTTTATCCGGTTTAAACCAGTTCAATCCTGTTTTATCCAGTTTAAACCGGTTCTATCCGGTTCTATACAGTTGAAAACGGTTTAAACCGGATCAATCAGGTTTTAACCGGTTTAAACCGGTTCTATCCGGTTGAAACCGTATTAAACCGGTTAAATCCGGTTTTATCCGGTTTAAACCGGTTCAGTCTGGTTTTATCCAGTTTCAACCGGTTTAAACCGGTTCAATCCGGTTTTATCCGGTTTAAACCGGTTCTATGCTGTTTATACCAGTTTAAGCCTGTTCAATCGTGTTTTATCCGGTTTAGACATGTTTAAGCCGGTTCATTCCAGTTTTATCCAGTTTAAACCGGTTTAAACCCTTTCAATCCGTTTTTATCCGGTTTCAACCGGTTTACACCGGTTCAATCCGGTTTTATCCGGTTTAAACCGTTTCTATCCACTTCTATCCGTTTTAAACCGGTTTAAACCAGTTCATTCCGGTTTTATCCGGTTTAAACCGGTTTGAACCGGTTCAATCCGGTTTTATCCGGTTTAAACCGGTTTAAGCCGGTTCAATCCGGTTTTATCCGGTTTAAACCGGTTTAATCCTGTTTAAAGCGGTTTAAGCTGGTTCAATCCGGTTTTATCCAGTTTAAACCGGTTCTATCCGGTTCTATCCAGTTGAAACCAGTTTAAACCGGTTAAATCCGGTTTTATCCGGTTTAAACCGTTTCTATCCACTTCTATCCGTTTTAAACCGGTTTAAACCAGTTCATTCCGGTTTTATCCGGTTTAAACCGGTTTGAACCGGTTCAATCCGGTTTTATCCGGTTTAAACCGGTTTAAGCCGGTTCAATCCGGTTTTATCCGGTTTAAACCGGTTTAATCCTGTTTAAAGCGGTTTAAGCTGTTTCAATCCGGTTTTATCCAGTTTAAACCGGTTCTATCCGGTTCTATCCAGTTGAAACCAGTTTAAACCGGTTAAATCCGGTTTTATCCGGTTTAAACCGTTTCAATCCGGTTTTATCCGGTTTAAACCGGTTCATTCCGGTTTTATCCGGTTAAAACCGGTTTGAAATGGTTCAATCCGATTTTATCCGGTTTAAACTGGTTCAGTCCGGTTTTATCCGGTTTAAACCAGTTCATTCCGATTTTATCCGGTTTAAACCGGTGCAATCCGGTTTTATCTGGTTTAAACCAGTTCACTCTGGTTTTATCCGTTTTAAACCGGTTTGAACCGGTTCAATCCGGTTTTACCCGGTTTAAACCTGTTTAAGCTGGTTCAATCCGGTTTTATCCAGTTTAAACTGGTTCTATCCGGTTCTATCCAGTTGAAACCGGTTTAAACCAGTTCAAAGCGGTTTTATCCGGTTAAAACCGGTTCAATCCGTTTTTATCCAGTTTAAACCGGTTCTATCCGGTTTAAACCCTTTTAAGCCAGTTCAATCTGGTTTTATCCAGTTTAAACCGGTCCTATCAGGTTTAATCCGGTTTAGGCCGGTTCATTCCGGTTTTATCAGTTTTAAACCAGTTTAAACTGCTTCAATCCGTTTATATCCGGTTTCAACCGGTTTCATCCGGTTCAATCTGGATTTATCTGTTTTATACCAGTTCATTCCGGTTTTATCCGGTTTAAACCGGTTTGAACTGGTTCAATCCGGTTTTATCTGGTTTAAACCGGTTTTATCCGGTTTAGACCAGTTCATTCCGGTTCTATCCGGTTGAAACCGGTTTAAACCGGTTCAATCCGGTTTTATCTGGTTTAAACCGGTTTTATCCGGTTTAAACCAGTTCATTCCGGTTTTAACCTGTTTAAACCGGTTATATCCGGTTTTATCTGGTTTATCCGGTTTAAACCAGTTTAATCCGGTTTTATCCGGCTTAAACCGGATCAATCTGGTATTATCCGGTTTAAACTGGTTCAATTTGGTTTTATCCCGTTTGAACCGGTTTTATCCGGTTTAAACCAGTATAAACCAGTTCAATCCGGTTTTCTCCGGTTTAAATCAGTTCAATCCTGTTTTATCCGGTTTAAACCGGTTCTATCCGGTTCCATACAGTTGAAACTGGTTTAAACCTGTTCAATCAGGTTTTATCCGGTTTAAACCGGTTCTATCTGGTTGAAACCGTATTAAACCGGTTCAATCCGGTTTTATCTGGTTTAAACCGGTTCAATCCGGTTTTATCCAGTTTAAACCGGTTCTATGCTGTTTATACCAGTTTAAGCCTGTTCAATCGGGTTTTATCCGGTTTAGACCTGTTTAAGCCGGTTCATTCCAGTTTTATCCAGTTAAAACCAGTTTAAACCCTTTCAATCCTTTTTTATCCGGTTTCAACCGGTTTACACCGGTTCAATCCGGTTTAATCCGGTTTAAACCGTTTCTATCCGGTTTTATCCGGTTTAAACCGGTTTAAGCAGGTTCAATCCGGTTTTATCCGGTTTAAACCGGTTTAAGCCGGTTCAATCCGGTTTAATCCAGTTTAAACCGGTTCTATCCGGTTCTATCCGGTTGAAACCAGTTTAAACCGGTTCAAACCGGTTTTATCTGGTTTAAACCGGTTCAATCTGGTTTTATCCGGTTTAAACAGGTTCTATCCGGTTCTATCCAGTTTAAACTGGTTCTATACGGTTCTATTTGGTTTAAACTGGTTCAATCCGGTTTTATCTGGTTTAAACCGGTTCAATCTGGTTTTATCCGGTTTAAACTGGTTCAATTTGGTTTTATCTGGTTTAAACAGTTTTTATCTGGTTTAAACCGGTTTAAACCGGTTCAATCCGTTTTTATCCAGTTTAAACCGCTTGAAACCGGGTCAATCCGGTTTTATCCGATTTAAACCGGTTTAACCCGGTTCTATCCAGTTTTATCCGGTTTAAACCAGTTTAAACCGTTTCAATCCGTTTTTATCCGATTTAAGCCGGTTTAAAACGGTTCAATCCGGTTTTATCTGGTTTAAACGGGTTTAAACTGTTTCAATCCGGTTTTATCCAGTTTAAACCGGTTCTATCCTGTTTAAACCGGTTTAAACCGGTTCAATATGGTTTTATCCGGTTTAAACCGGTTCTATCCGGTTTTATCCGGTTTTAGACCGGATCAATCTGGTTTTATCCGGTTTAAACCACTTTAAACTGGTTCAATCTGATTTTATCCGGTTTAAACCTGTTCTATCCGGTTTAAAACGGTTTGAACCGGTTCAATCCGGTTTTATCAGGTTTAAACCAGTTTAAACCGGTTCAATCCGTTTTTAACCGGTTTAAACCTGTTCAAACAGTTTTTATCCAGTTTCAACCCATTCAATCCGGTTTTATCCGGTTTAAACCGGTTCTATCCGTTTCTATCCGGTTAAAACCGGTTCTATCCGATTCTACCCAGTTTAAACCGGTTCAATCCGTTTTTATCCAGTTTAAACCTGTTCAATCTGGTTTTATCCGGTTTAAACCGGTTCTATCCGGTTTTATCCGAATTAAACCGGTTTAGCCCTGTTCTATCCAGTTTAAACCGGTTTAATCCGGTTCAATCCCATTTTATCCGGTTTAAACCGGTTCAATCCGGTTTTATCCGGTTTAAACCGGTTTAAGCCGGTTCAATCCGGTTTTATCTGGTTTAAACCAGTTTTAACCGGTTCTATACAGTTTAAACAGTTTTAAACCTGTTCAATCCGATTTCATCCGGTTGAAACCGATTCAACCTAGTTTTATCCGGTTTAAACCGGTTTAAGCTGGTTGAATCTGGTTTTATCCAGTTTAAACCGGTTTTATCCGTTTTGAACTGGTTTAATCCAGTTCAATCCGGTTTTATCCGGTTTAAACCATTTCTATCCGGTTCTATCCGTTTTAAACCGGTTTAAACCAGTTCATTCCGGTTTTATCAGGTTTAAACCGGTTTGAACCGGTTCAATCCGGTTTAATCCGGTTTAAACCGGTTTAAGCCAGTTCAATCCAGTTTTATCCAGTTTAAACCGGTTCTATCCGGTTCTATCCGTTTGAAACCAGTTTAAACCGGTTCAATCCGGTTTTATCCGGTTTATACCGTTTCTATCCGGTTCTATCCGATTTAAACCGGTTTAAACCAGTTTATTCCGGTTTTATCCGGTTTAAACCTGTTTGAACCGGTTCAATCCGGTTTTATCTGGTTTAAACCGGTTTAAGCCGGTTCAATCCGGTTTTATCCGGTTTAAACCGGTTCAATCTGGTTTTATCCGGTTTAAACCGGTTTAAGCCGGTTCAATCCGGTTTTATCCAGTTTAAACCGGTTCTATCCGGTTCTATCCGGTTGAAACCAGTTTAAACCGGTTCAATCCGGTTTTATCCGGTTTTAACCGGTTTAAGCTGGTTCAATCCGGTTTTATCCGGTTTAAACCGGTTCAATCTTGTTTTATCCGGGTTAAACCTTTTGAAACCAGTTCAATCCGGTTTTATCTGGTTTAGACCAGTTCAAACCGGTTCATTCCGGTTTTATCCAGTTTAAACCAGTTCTATCCATTTCTATCTGGTTTAAACTGGTTTAAACTGGTTCAATCCGGTTTTATCCGGTTTAAACCGTTTCTATCCGTTTTAACCGGTTTAAAACAGTTCATTCCGGTTTTATCCGGTTTAAACCGGTTCAGTCTGGTTTTATCCGGTTTAAACCACTTTAAACTGGTTCAATCTGATTTTATCCGGTTTAAACCTCTTCTATCCGGTTTAAACCGGTTTGAACCGTTTCAATCCGGTTTTATCCGGTTTAAACCGGTTTAAACCGGTTCAATCCGTTTTTACCCGGTTTAAACCTGTTCAAACAGTTTTTATCCGGTTTCAACCTATTCAATCCGTTTTTATCCGGTTTAAATCGGTTCTATCCGTTTCTATCCGGTTAAAACCGGTTCTATCCGATTCTATCCAGTTTAAACCGGTTCAATCTGTTTTTATCCGGTTTAAACCTGTTCAATCTGGTTTTATCCGGTTTAAACCGGTTCTATCCGGTTTTATCCGGATTAAACCGGTTTAGCCCTGTTCTATCCGGTTTAAACCGGTTGAAACTGGTTCAATCCCATTTTATCCGGTTTAAACCGGTTCAATCCGGTTTTATCCGGTTTAAACCGGTTTAAGCCGGTTCAATCCGGTTTTATCCGGTTTAAACCGGTTCAATCTGGTTTTATCCGGTTTAAACTGGTTGAAACCGGTTCTATCCGGTTTAAACCGGTTTAAGCCGGTTCAATCCGGTTTTATCCGGTTTAAACCGGTTCAATCTGTTTTTATCCGGTTTAAACCAGTTCTATCCGGTTTTATCCGGTTTTAGACCGGTTCGATCTGGTTTTATCCCGTTTAACCCACTTTAAACTAGTTCAATCCGGTTTTATCCGCTTTAAAACGGTTCTATCTGGTTCTATCCTGTTTAAACCGGTATAAACCAGTTCAATCCGGTTTTATCTGGTTTAAACCGGTTCTACCCATTTCAATCTGGTTTAAACCGGTTAGAACCGGTTCTATGCGGTTTTATCCGGTTTAAACCGGTTCAATCTGTTTTTATCCGGTTTAAACCTGTTCTATCCGGTTTAAACCGGTTTGAACCTGTTCAATCCGGTTTTATCCGGTTTAAACCAGTTCAATCCGGTTTTATCCGGTTTCAACGGGTTTCAGCCGGTTCTATCCAGTTTAAACCGGTTTGAGCTGGTTCATGCCGGTTTTATCCGGTTTAAACCGGATACCGGTTTAAACCGGCTCTATCCAGTTTAAACAGATTTAAGCCGGTTCAATCCGGTTTTATCCAGTTTAAACCGGTTCAATCCGTTTTTTCCGGTTCAATCCGGTTTAAACCGTTTCAATCTGGTTTTATCCGGTTTGAACCGGTTTAAACTGCTTCAATCCAGTTTTATCCGGTTTAAACCGGTTCTATCCGGTTCTATCCGGTTGAAACCGGTTTAAGCCGGTTCAATCCGGTTTTATCCAGTTTAAACCGGTTCAATCCGTTTTTTCCGGTTCAATCCGGTTTAAACCGTTTCAATCCGGTTTTATCCGGTTTCAACCGGTTTTAACCGGTTCTATACAGTTTAAACAGGTTTAAACCTGTTCAATCCGATTTCATCCGGTTGAAACCGATTCAACCTAGTTTTATCCGGTTTAAACCGGTTTAAGCTGGTTGAATCCGGTTTTATCCAGTTTAAACCGATTTTATCCGTTTTAAACTGGTTTAATCCAGTTCAATCCGGTTTTATCCGGTTTAAACCATTTCTATCCAGTTCTATCCGTTTTAAACCGGTTTAAACCAGTTCATTCCGGTTTTATCAGGTTTAAACCGGTTTGAACCGGTTCAATCCGGTTTAATCCGGTTTAAACCGGTTTAAGCCAGTTCAATCCAGTTTTATCCAGTTTAAACCGGTTCTATCCGTTTGAAACCAGTTTAAACCGGTTCAATCCGGTTTTATCCGGTTTATACCGTTTCTATCCGGTTCTATCCGGTTGAAACCAGTTTAAACCAGTTCAATCCGGTTTTATCTGGTTTAGACCAGTTCAAACCGGTTCATTCCGGTTTTATCCAGTTTAAACCAGTTCTATCCATTTCTATCTGGTTTAAACCGGTTTAAACTGGTTCAATCCGGTTTTATCCGGTTTAAACCGGTTCTATCCGTTTTACCCGGTTTAAAACAGTTCATTCCGGTTTTATCCGGTTTAAACCGGTTTGAACCGGTTCAATCCGGTTTTATCCGGTTAAAACCGGTTTAAGCCGGTTCAATCCGGTTTTATCTGGTTTAAACCAGTTTAAGCCGGTTCAATCCGGTTTTATCCAGTTTAAACCTGTTCTATCCGCTTCTATCCAGTTGAAACCAGTTTAAACCGGTTCAATCCGGTTTTATCCGGTTTAAACCAGTTCAATCCTGTTTTATCCAGTTTAAACCGTTTCTATCCGGTTCTATACAGTTGAAAACGGTTTAAACCGGATCAATCAGGTTTTAACCGGTTTAAACCGGTTCTATCCGGTTGAAACGTATTAAACCGGTTAAATCCGGTTTTATCCGGTTTAAACCGGTTCAGTCTGGTTTTATCCAGTTTCAACCGGTTTAAACCGGTTCAATCCGGTTTTATCCGGTTTAAACCGGTTCTATGCTGTTTATACCAGTTTAAGCCTGTTCAATCGTGTTTTATCCGGTTTAGACCTGTTTAAGCCGGTTCATTCCAGTTTTATCCAGTTTAAACCGGTTTAAACCCTTTCAATCCGTTTTTATCTGGTTTCAACCGGTTTACACCAGTTCAATCCGGTTTTATCCGGTTTAAACCGTTTCTATCCACTTCTATCCGTTTTAAACCGGTTTAAACCAGTTCATTCCGGTTTTATCCGGTTTAAACCGGTTTGAACCGGTTCAATCCGGTTTTATCCGGTTTAAACCGGTTTAAGCCGGTTCAATCCGGTTTTATCCGGTTTAAACCGGTTTAATCCTGTTTAAAGCGGTTTAAGCTGGTTCAATCCGGTTTTATCCAGTTTAAACCGGTTCTATCCGGTTCTATCCAGTTGAAACCAGTTTAAACCGGTTAAATCCGGTTTTATCCGGTTTAAACCGGTTCAATCCGGTTTTATCCGGTTTAAACCGGTTTAAGCCGGTTCAATCCGGTTTTATCCGGTTTAAACCGGTTTAATCCTGTTTAAAGCGGTTTAAGCTGGTTCAATCCGGTTTTATCCAGTTTACACCGGTTCTATCCGGTTCTATCCAGTTGAAACCAGTTTAAACCGGTTAAATCCGGTTTTATCCAGTTTAAACCGTTTCAATCCGGTTTTATCTGGTTTAAACCAGTTCACTCTGGTTTTATCCGGTTTAAACCGGTTTGAACCGGTTCAATCCGGTTTTACCCGGTTTAAACCTGTTTAAGCTGGTTCAATCCGGTTTTATCCAGTTTAAACTGGTTCTATCCGGTTCTATCCAGTTGAAACCGGTTTAAACCAGTTCAAAGCGGTTTTATCCGGTTAAAACCGGTTCAATCCGTTTTTATCCAGTTTAAACCAGTTCTATCCGGTTTAAACCTTTTTAAGCCAGTTCAATCTGGTTTTATCCAGTTTAAACCGGTCCTATCAGGTTTAAACCGGTTTAGGCCGGTTCATTCCGGTTTTATCAGTTTTAAACCAGTTTAAACTGCTTCAATCCGTTTATATCCGGTTTCAACCGGTTTCATCCGGTTCAATCTGGATTTATCCGGTTTAAACCAGTTCATTCCGGTTTTATCCTGTTTAAACCGGTTATATCCGGTTTTATCTGGTTTATCCGGTTTAAACCAGTTTAATCCGGTTTTATCCGGCTTAAACCGGATCAATCTGGTATTATCCGGTTTAAACTGGTTCAATTTGGTTTTATCCCGTTTGAACCGGTTTTATCCGGTTTAAACCAGTATAAACCAGTTCAATCCGGTTTTATCCTGTTTAAACCGGTTTAAACCGGATCAATCCGATTTTATCCGGTTTAAACCGGTTCAATCCAGTTTTATCCGGTTTAAACCGGTTTAAGCTGGTTCAATCTGGTTTTATCCGGTTTAAACCGGTTCAATCTTGTTTTATCCGGTTTAAACCGGTTGAAACCAGTTCAATCTGGTTTTATCTGGTTTAGACCATTTCAAACCGGTTCACGCCGGTTTTATCCGGTTTAAACCAGTTCTATCCATTTCTATCTGATTTAAACCGGTTTAAACTGGTTCAATCCGGTTTTATCCGTTTTAAACCGGTTCAATCTGGTTTTATGGGGTGTAAACTGGTTCAATTTGGTTTTATCCGGTTTAAACCGGTTTTATCCGTTTTAAACCGGTTTAATCCAGTTCAATCCGGTTATATCCGGTTTAAACCGGTTTGAACCAGTTCAGTCCTGTTTTATCCGGTTTAAACCGGTTCTATCCGGTTCTATACAGTTGAAACCGGTTTAAACCGTTTCAATCAGGTTTTATCTGGTTTAAACCGGTTCTATCCGGTTGACACCGTATTAAACCGGTTCAATCCGGTTTTATCCGGTTTAAACCGGTTCAGTCTGTTCTTATCCGGTTTAAACCGGTTTCAACCGGTTCAATCCGGTTTTATCCGGTTTAAACCGATTTTAGCCGGTTCAATCAGGTTTTATTCAGTTTAAACCGGTTCTATCCGGTTCTATCCGGTTGAAACCAGTTTAAACCGGTTCAATCCGGTTTTCTCCGGTTTAAATCAGTTCAATCCTGTTTTATCCGGTTTAAACCGGTTCTATCCGGTTCCATACAGTTGAAACTGGTTTAAACCTGTTCAATCAGGTTTTATCCGGTTTAAACCGGTTCTATCTGGTTGAAACCGTATTAAACCGGTTCAATCCGGTTTTATCTGGTTTAAACCGGTTCAATCCGGTTTTATCCAGTTTAAACCGGTTCTATGCTGTTTATACCAGTTTAAGCCTGTTCAATCGGGTTTTATCCGGTTTAGACCTGTTTAAGCCGGTTCATTCCAGTTTTATCCAGTTTAAACCAGTTTAAACCCTTTCAATCCGTTTTTATCCGGTTTCAACCGGTTTACACCGGTTCAATCCGGTTTAATCCGGTTTAAACCGTTTCTATCCGGTTTTATCCGGTTTAAACCGGTTTAAGCAGGTTCAATCCGGTTTTATCCGGTTTAAACCGGTTTAAGCCGGTTCAATCCGGTTTAATCCAGTTTAAACCGGTTCTATCCGGTTCTATCCGGTTGAAACCAGTTTAAACCGGTTCAAACCGGTTTTATCTGGTTTAAACCGGTTCAATCTGGTTTTATCCGGTTTAAACAGGTTCTATCCGGTTCTATCCAGTTTAAACCGGTTCTATACGGTTCTATTTGGTTTAAACTGGTTCAATCCGGTTTTATCTGGTTTAAACCGGTTCAATCTGGTTTTATCCGGTTTAAACTGGTTCAATTTGGTTTTATCTGGTTTAAACCGTTTTTATCTGGTTTAAACCGGTTTTAACCGGTTCAATCCGTTTTTATCCAGTTTAAACCGCTTGAAACCGGGTCAATCCGGTTTTATCCGATTTAAACCGGTTTAACCCAGTTCTATCCAGTTTTATCCGGTTTAAACCAGTTTAAACCGTTTCAATCCGTTTTTATCCGATTTAAGCCGGTTTAAAACGGTTCAATCCGGTTTTATCTGGTTTAAACGGGTTTAAACTGTTTCAATCCGGTTTTATACAGTTTAAACCGGTTCTATCCTGTTTAAACCGGTTTAAACCGGTTCAATATGGTTTTATCCGGTTTAAACCGGTTCTATCCGGTTTTATGCGGTTTTAGACCGGATCAATCTGGTTTTATCCGGTTTAAACCACTTTAAACTGGTTCAATCTGATTTTATCCGGTTTAAACCTGTTCTATCCGGTTTAAAACGGTTTGAACCGGTTCAATCCGGTTTTATCAGGTTTAAACCAGTTTAAACCGGTTCAATCCGTTTTTAACCGGTTTAAACCTGTTCAAACAGTTTTTATCCGGTTTCAACCCATTCAATCCGGTTTTATCCGGTTTAAACCGGTTCTATCCGTTTCTATCCGGTTAAAACCGGTTCTATCCGATTCTACCCAGTTTAAACCGGTTCAATCCGTTTTTATCCAGTTTAAACCTGTTCAATCTGGTTTTATCCGGTTTAAACCGGTTCTATCTGGTTTTATCCGAATTAAACCGGTTTAGCCCTGTTCTATCCAGTTTAAACCGGTTTAATCCGGTTCAATCCCATTTTATCCGGTCTAAACCGGTTCAATCCGGTTTTATCCGGTTTAAACCGGTTTAAGCCGGTTCAATCCGATTTCATCCGGTTGAAACCGATTCAACCTAGTTTTATCCGGTTTAAACCGGTTTAAGCTGGTTGAATCTGGTTTTATCCAGTTTAAACCGGTTTTATCCGTTTTGAACTGGTTTAATCCAGTTCAATCCGGTTTTATCCGGTTTAAACCATTTCTCTCCGGTTCTATCCGTTTTAAACCGGTTTAAACCAGTTCATTCCGGTTTTATCAGGTTTAAACCGGTTTGAACCGGTTCAATCCGGTTTAATCCGGTTTAAACCGGTTTAAGCCAGTTCAATCCAGTTTTATCCAGTTTAAACCGGTTCTATCCGGTTCTATCCGTTTGAAACCAGTTTAAACCGGTTCAATCCGGTTTTATCCGGTTTATACCGTTTCTATCCGGTTCTATCCGATTTAAACCGGTTTAAACCAGTTCATTCCGGTTTTATCCGGTTTAAACCTGTTTGAACCGGTTCAATCCGGTTTTATCTGGTTTAAACCGGTTTAAGCCGGTTCAATCCGGTTTTATCCGGTTTAAACCGGTTCAATCTGGTTTTATCCGGTTTAAACCGGTTTAAGCCGGTTCAATCCGGTTTTATCCAGTTTAAACCGGTTCTATCCGGTTCTATCCGGTTGAAACCAGTTTAAACCGGTTCAATCCGGTTTTATCCGGTTTTAACCGGTTTAAGCTGGTTCAATCCGGTTTTATCCGGTTTAAACCGGTTCAATCTTGTTTTATCCGGTTTAAACCTTTTGAAACCAGTTCAATCCGGTTTTATCTGGTTTAGACCAGTTCAAACCGGTTCATTCCGGTTTTATCCAGTTTAAACCAGTTCTATCCATTTCTATCTGGTTTAAACCGGTTTAAACTGGTTCAATCCGGTTTTATCCGGTTTAAACCGTTTCTATCCGTTTTAACCGGTTTAAAACTGTTCATTCCGGTTTTATCCGGTTTAAACCGGTTCAGTCTGGTTTTATCCGGTTTAAACCATTTTAAACTGGTTCAATCTGATTTTATCCGGTTTAAACCTCTTCTATCCGGTTTAAACCGGTTTGAACCGTTTCAATCCGGTTTTATCCGGTTTAAACCGGTTTAAACCGGTTCAATCCGTTTTTACCCGGTTTAAACCTGTTCAAACAGTTTTTATCCGGTTTCAACCTATTCAATCCGGTTTTATCCGGTTTAAACCGGTTCTATCCGTTTCTATCCGGTTAAAACCGGTTCTACCCGATTCTATCCAGTTTAAACCGGTTCAATCTGTTTTTATCCGGTTTAAACCTGTTCAATCTGGTTTTATCCGGTTTAAACCGGTTCTATCCGGTTTTATCCGGATTAAACCGGTTTAGCCCTGTTCTATCCGGTTTAAACCGGTTGAAACTGGTTCAATCCCATTTTATCCGGTTTAAACCGGTTCAATCCGGTTTTATCCGGTTTAAACCGGTTTAAGCCGGTTCAATCCTGTTTTATCCGGTTTAAACCGGTTCAATCTGCTTTTATCCGGTTTAAACTGGTTGAAACCGGTTCTATCCGGTTTAAACCGGTTTAAGCCGGTTCAATCCGGTTTTATCCGGTTTAAACCGGTTCAATCTGTTTTTATCCGGTTTAAACCGGTTCTATCCGGTTTTATCCGGTTTTAGACCGGTTCGATCTGGTTTTATCCCGTTTAACCCACTTTAAACTGGTTCAATCCGGTTTTATCCGCTTTAAAACGGTTCTATCTGGTTCTATCCTGTTTAAACCGGTTTAAACCAGTTCAATCCGGTTTTATCTGGTTTAAACCGGTTCTACCCATTTCAATCTGGTTTAAACCGGTTAGAACCGGTTCTATGCGGTTTTATCCGGTTTAAACCGGTTCAATCCGGTTTTCTCCGGTTTAAACCGGTTCAATCCGGTTTTATCCGGTTTAAAACCGGTTCAATCTGGTTTTATCCGGTTTAAACCCGTTTTATCCGGTTTAGACCAGTTTAAACCAGTTCAATCCGGTTTTAATCGGATTAAACCGGTTCAATCTGGTTTTATCCGGTTTAAACCGCTTTAAAACGGTTTAATCCGGTTTTATCCGGTTTAAACCAGTTTGAACCGTTTCAATCCGGTTTTATCCGGTTTAAACCAGTTTAAACCGGTTCTATCCGGTTCTATCCTTTTTAAATCGGATTAAACTGGTTCTATCCTGTTCTATCCTGTTTTAACTGGATTAAACCAGTTCAATCCGGTTTTATCCGGTTTAAACCGGTTCTATCCGTTTCCATCTGGTTTAAAAGGGTTTAAACTGGTTCAATCCGGTTTTATACGTTTTAAACCAGTTCAATCTGATTTTATCCGGTTTAAACTGGTTCAATTTGGTTTTATCCGGTTTAAACGGGTTTGAACCGGTTCAATCCGGTTTTATCCGGTTTAAACCGGTTTAAACCGGGTCAATCCTGTTTTATTCGGTTTAAACCTCTTCAATCCGGTTTTCTCCAGTTTAAACCGGTTTAAACAGGTTCAATCCGGTTTTATCCAGTTTAAACCGGTTCTATCCTGTTCTATCCGGTTGAAACCAGTTTAAACCGGTTCAATCCGTTTTTATCCGGTTTAAACCAGTTCAATCCGGTTTTATCCACTTTAAACCGGTTTAAACCGGTTCAATCCGGTTTTATCCGGTTTAAACCGGTTCTATCCGTTTCCATCTGGTTTAAAAGGGTTTAAACTGGTTCAATCCGGTTTTATACGTTTTAAACCAGTTCAATCTGATTTTATCCGGTTTAAACTGGTTCAATTTGGTTTTATCCGGTTTAAACGGGTTTGAACCGGTTCAATCCGCTTTTATCCGGTTTAAACCGGTTTAAACCGGGTCAATCCTGTTTTATTCGGTTTAAACCTCTTCAATCCGGTTTTCTCCAGTTTAAACCGGTTTAAACAGGTTCAGTCCGGTTTTATCCAGTTTAAACCGGTTCTATCCGGTTCTATCCAGTTGAAACCAGTTTAAACCGGTTCAATCCGTTTTTATCCGGTTTAAACCAGTTCAATCCGGTTTTATCCACTTTAAACCGGTTTAAACCGGTTCAATCCGGTTTTATCCGGTTTAAACCGGTTCTATCCGGTTCCTTCTGGTTTAAACCGGTTCTATCCGGTTCTATCTGGTTTAAGCCGGTTTAAACCGGTTCAATCCGTTTTTATCCGGTTTAAACTGGATCAATCCGGTTTTATCCGGTTTAAACCGGTTCAAACTGGTTCAATCCGGTTTTATCCGGTTTAAACCGGTTCTATCCGGTTTAAACCGGTTTACACCGCTTCAATCCGGTTTTATCCGGTTTAAACCGGTTTAAACCGGTTCAATCGGTTTTTATCTGGTTTAATCCGGATTAAACCGGTTCTATCCGGTTTTATCCAGTTTAAACCGGTTCAATCCGTTTTTTCCGGTTTAAACCGTTTTAAACCAGTTCATTCTGGTTTTATCCGGTTTAAGCCGGTTCAATCTGGTTTAAACCGTTTCAATCTGGTTTTATCCGGTTTTAACCCGTTTAAACCGCTTCAATCCGATTTTATCCGGTTTAAACCGGTTCTATCCAGTTTTATCCGGTTGAAACCAGTTTAAACCGGTTCAGTCCGGTTTTATCCGGTTTAAACCATTTCAATCCGGTTTTATCCGGTTTAAATCGGTTCTATCCGGTTCTATCCGGTTTAAACCGTTTTTATCCGGTTTAGACCGTTTTAAACCAGTTCAATCCGGTTTTAATCGGCTTAAACTGGTTCAATCTGGTTTTATCCAGTTGAAAGCGCTTTAAAACGGTTTAATCCGGTTTTATCCGTTTTAAACCAGTTTGAACCAGTTCAATCCGGTTTTATCTCGTTTAGACCGGTTCTATCCGGTTCTATCCTTTTTAAATCGGATTAAACTGGTTCTATCCTGTTCTATCCTGTTTTAACTGGATTAAACCAGTTCAATCCGGTTTTATCCGGTTTAAACCGGTTCTATCCGTTTCCATCTGGTTTAAACGGGTTTCAAATGGTTCAATCCGGTTTTATCCGTTTTGAACTGGTTCAATCTGATTTTATCCGGTTTAAACTGTTTCAATTTGGTTTTATCCGGTTTAAACCAGTTTGAACCGGTTCAATCCGGTTTTATCCGGTTTAAACCAGTTTAAACTGGGTCAATCCGGTTTTATCCAGTTTAAACCTATTCAATCCGGTTTTCTCCAGTTTAAACCGGTTTAGACTGTTTCAATCCGGTTTTATCCAGTTTAAACCGGTTCTATCCGGTTCTATCCGGTTGAAACCGGTTTCAACCGGTTCAATCCGGTTTTATCCTGTTTAAACCAGTTCAATCCGGTTTTATCCACTTTAAACCGGTTTAAACCGGTTCAATCCGGTTTTATCCGGTTTAAACCGGTTCTATCCGGTTCTATCCGGTTTAAACTGGTTCTATCCGGTTCTATCCGGTTGAAACCGGTTTAATACGGTTCAATCCGGTTTTATCCGGTTTCAACCGGTTTTACCCGGTTCTATATGGTTTAAACAGGTTTAAACCTGTTCAATCCGATTTCATCCGGTTTAAACCGATTCAACCCAGTTTTATCCGGTTTAAACCGGTTCAATCTGGTTTTATCTGGTTTAAACTGGTTGAAACCGGTTCTATCCGGTTTAGACCGGTTCAAACCGGTTCAATCCGTCTTTATCCGGTTTAAACCGGTTCTATCCATTTCTATCTGGTTTAAACCGGTTTAAACTTTTTCAATCCGGTTTTATCCGGTTTAAAGTGGTTCTATCCGTTTTAAACCGGGTTAAAACAGTTCATTCCGGTTTTATCCGGTTTAAATTGGTTCAATCTGTTTTTATCCGGTTTAAACCTGTTCTATCCGGTTTAAACCGGTTTGAACCGGTTCAATTCGGTTTTATCCGGTTTAAACCGGTTCTATCCGTTTCCATCCGGTTAAAACCGGTTCTATCCGATTCTATCCGGTTTAAACCGGTTTAAACCGTTTCAATCCGTTTTTATCCGGTTTAAACCTGTTCAATCCGGTTTTATCCACTTTAAACCGTTTCTATCCGGTTTTATCCGGTTTAAACCGGTTTAGCCCTTTTCTATCCGGTTAAAACCGGTTTAAACCGGTTCAATCCCATTTTATCCGGTTTAAACCGGTTCAATCCGGTTTTATCGGGTTTAAACCGGTTTAAGGTGGTTCAATCCCGTTTTATCCGGTTTAAACTGGTTCAATCTGGTTTTATCTGGTTTAAACTGGTGGAAACCAGTTCTATCCGGTTTAGACCGGTTCAAACCGGTTCAATCCGGTTTTATCCGGTTTAAACCGGTTCTATCCGTTGCTATCTGGTTTAAACCGGTTTAAACTGGTTCAATCTGGTTTTATCCATTTTAAACCGGTTCAGTCTGGTTTTATCCGGATTAAACTGGTTCAATTTGGTTTTATCCGGTTTAAACCGGTTTGAACCGGTTCAATCCGGTTTTAACCGTTTTAAATCTGTTTGAACCGGTTCACTCCGGTTTTATCTGGTTTAAACCGCTTTGAACTGGTTCAATCCGGTTTTATCCGGTTTAAACCTGTTCAATCCGGTTCTATCCGGTTTAAACCGGTTTAAACCGGTTAATCCGGTTTTATCCGGCTTAAACCGGTTCAATCTGGTATTATCCGGTTTAAACTGGTTCAATTTGGTTTTATCCCGTTTAAACCGGTTTTATCTGGTTTAAACCGGTATAAACCAGTTCACTCCGGTTTTATCCTGTTTAAACCGGTTTAAACCGGATCAATCCGGTTTTATCCAGCTTCAACCGGTTTTACCCAGTTCTATACGGTTTAAACCGGTTTAAACCTGATCAATCCGATTTCATCCGGTTTACACCAATTCAACCCTGTTTTATCCGGTTTAAACCGGTTTAAGCTGGTTCAATCCGGTTTTATCCGGTTTAAACCGGTTCAATCTTGTTTTATCCGGTTTGAACCGGTTGAAACCAGTTCAATCCGGTTTTGTCCGGTTTAGACCAGTTCAATCCGGTTTTATCCGGTTTAAACCGGTTCTATGCTGTTTATACCAGTTTAAGCCTGTTCAATCGGGTTTTATCCAGTTTAGACCTGTTTAAGCCGGTTCATTCCGGTTTTATCCAGCTTAAACCGGTTTAAACCCTTTCAATCCGTTTTTATCCAGTTTCAACCAGTTTACACCGGTTCAATCCGGTTTTATCCGGTTTATACCGTTGCTATCCGGTTCTATCCGTTTTAAACCGGTTTAAACCAGTTCATTCCGGTTTTATCCGGTTTCAACCGGTTTGAACCGGTTCAATCCGGTTTTATCCGGTTTTAACCAGTTTGAACCGGTTCAATCCGGTTTTATCCGGTTTAAACCGGTTTAAGCCGGTTCAATCCGGTTTTATCCGGTTTAATCCGGTTCAATCTGGTTTGAACCGGTTTAAACCATTTTGAACTGGTTCAATCCTGTTTTATCCAGTTTAAACCGGTTTAAGCCGGTTCAATCCGGTTTTATCCAGTTTAAACCGGTTCTATCTGGTTCTATCCGGTTGAAACCAGTTTAAACCGGTTCAATCCGATTTTATCCGGTTTAAACCGGTGTTATCCGGTTTAGACCAGTTTAAACCAGTTCAATCCGGTTTTAATCGGATTAAACCGGTTCAATCTGGTTTTATCCGGTTTAAACCGCTTTAAAACGGTTTAATCCGGTTTTATCCGGTTTAAACCAGTTTGAACCGTTTCAATCCGGTTTTATCCGGTTTAAACCATTTAAACCGGTTCAATCCGGTTTTATCCGGTTTAAACCGGTTCTATCCGGTTCTATCCGGTTTAAACCGGTTCTATCCGGTTTAAACCGGTTTAAACAGCTTCAATCCGGTTTTATCCGGTTTAAACCGGTTTAAACCGGTTCAATCCGGTTTTATCCGGTTTAAACGGGTTTCAACCGGTTCTATCCGGTTTAAACCGGTTTGAGCCGGTTCATGCCTGTTTTATCCGGTTTAAACCGGATACTGGTTTAAACCGGTTCTATCCAGTTTAAACAGGTTTAAGCCGGTTCAATCCGGTTTTATCCAGTTTAAACCGGTTCAATCCGTTTTTTCCGGTTTAAATCGGTTTAAACCAGTTCATTCCGGTTTTATCCGGTTTAAGCCGGTTCAATCCGGTTTAAACCGTTTCAATCTGGTTTTATCCGGTTTGAACCGGTTTAAACCGCTTCAATCCGGTTTTATCCGGTTTAAACCGGTTCTATCCGGTTCTATCCGGTTGAAACCGGTTTAATACGGTTCAATCCGGTTTGATCCGGTTTAAACCGGTTCAATCTGGTTTTATCCGGTTTAAACCGGTTTTAACCGATTCAATCCGGTTTATCCTGTATAAACTGGTTTAATCCGTTTCAATCCGGTTTTATCTGCTTTAAACCGATTTAAACCGGTTCAGTCCGGTTTTATCCGGTTTCAACCGGTTTTACCCGGTTCTATACGGTTTAAACAGGTTTAAACCTGTTCAATCCGATTTCATCCGGTTTAAACCGATTCAACCCAGTTTTATCCGGTTTAAACCGGTTTAAGCAGGTTCAATCCGGTTTTATCCAGTTTAAACTGGTTTTATCCGTTTTAAACCGGTTTAATCCAGTTCAATCCGGTTTTATCCGGTTTAAACCGGTTTGAACCGGTTCAATACGGTTTAATCTGGTTTAAACCGGTTTGAACCGGTTCAATCCGCTTTAAACCAGTTTAAGCCGGTTCAATCCTGTTTTATCCGGTTTAAACCGGTTCTATCCGTTTCTATACAGTTGAAACCGGTATAAACTGGTTCAATCCGGTTTTATCCGGTTTAAACCTGTTCAGTCTGGTTTTATCCGGTTTAAACCGGTTTAAAACGGTTCAATCCGGTTTTATCCGGTTTAAACCGGTTCTATGCTGTTTATACCAGTTTAAGCCTGTTCAATCGGGTTTTATCCGGTTTAGACCTGTTTAAGCTGGTTCATTCCGGTTTTATCCAGTTTAAAGCGGTTTAAACCCTTCCAATCCGATTTTATCTGGTTTAAACCGGTTCAATCCAGTTTTATCCGGTTTAAACCGGTTTAAGCTGGTTGAATCCGGTTTTATCTGGTTTAAACCAGTTCAGTCTTGTTTTATCCGGTTTAAACCGGTTGAAACCAGTTCAATCTGGTTTTATCTGGTTTAGACCAGTTCTAACCGGTTCAGTCCGGTTTTATCCGGTTTAAACAAGTTCTATCCATTTCTATCTGATTTAAACCGGTTTAAACTGGTTCAATCCGATTTTATCCGTTTTAAACCGGTTCAATCTGGTTTTATCCGGTTTAAACTGATTCAATTTGGTTTTATCCGGTTTAAACCGGTTCTATCCGTTTTATACTGGTTTAATCCAGTTCATTCCGGTTATATCCGGTTTAAACCGGTTTGAACCAGTTCAGTCCTGTTTTATCCGGTTTAAACCGGTTCTATCCGGTTCTATACAGTTGAAACCGGTTTAAACCGGTTCAATCAGGTTTTATCCGGTTTAAACCGGTTCTATCCGGTTTTATCCGGTTTTAGACCGGTTCAATCTCGTTTTTTCCGGTTTAAACCACTTTAAACTGATTCAATCCAGTTTTATCTGGTTTAAACCGGTTCTCTCCGGTTTTATCCGGTTTAAACCGGTTTAAACCAGTTTAATCCGGTTTTATCCGGTTTAAACCGGTTCAATCCGTTTCTATCCTGTTTAAACTGGTTTAAACCAGTTCAATCCGGTTTTATCTGGTTTAAACTGGATCTACCCAGTTCAATCCGGTTTAAACCGGTTAGAACCGGTTCAATCCGGTTTTATCCGGTTTAAACCGGTTCAATCTGATTTTATCCGGTTTAAACATATTCTATCCGGTTTAAACCGCTTTGAACCGGTTCAATCCTGTTTTATCCGGTTTAAACCAGTTTAAACCGGTTCAATCCGTTTTTATCCGGTTTAAACCTGTTCAATCCGGTTTTATCCGGTTTAAACCGGTTATATCCGTTTCTATCCGGTTAAAACCGGTTCTATCCGATTCTATCCTGTTTAAACCGGTTTAAACCAGTTCATTCCGGTTTTAACCAGTTTGAACCGGTTCAATCCGGTTTTATCCGGTTTAAACCGGTTTAAGCCGGTTCAATCCGTTTTTATCCGGTTTAAACCTGTTCAATCCGGTTTTATCCGGTTTAAACCGGTTATATCCGTTTCTATCCGGTTAAAACCGGTTCTATCCGATTCTATCCGGTTGAAACCAGTTTAAACCTGTTCAATCCGGTTTTATCCAGTTTAAACCAGTTCAATCCGGTTTTATCCGGTTTAAACCGGTTCAATCCGCTTTTATCCGGTTTAAACCGATTCATTCCGGTTTTATCCGGTTTAAACCGGTTTGAAATGGTTCAATCCGGTTTTATCCGGTTTAAACCAGTTTGAACCGGTTCAATCCGGTTTTATCCGGTTTAAACCGGTTTAAACCGGTTCAATCCTATTTTATCTCGTTTAGTCCCGTTCTATCCTTTTCTATCCTTTTTAAATCGGATTAAACTGGTTCTATCCTGTTCTATCCTGTTTTAACTGGATTAAACCAGTTCAATCCGGTTTTATCGGGTTTAAACCGGTTCTATCCGTTTCCATCTGGTTTAAACGGGTTTCAACTGGTTCAATCCGGTTTTATCCGTTTTAATCTGGTTCAATCTGATTTTATCCGGTTTAAACTGTTTCAATTTGGTTTTATCCGGTTTAAACCAGTTTGAACCGGTTCAATCCGGTTTTATCCGGTTTAAACCGGTTTAAACTGGGTCAATCCGGTTTTGTCCAGTTTAAACCTGTTCAATCCGGTTTTCTCTAGTTTAAACCGGTTTAGACAGGTTGAATCCGGCTTTACCCAGTTCAAACCGGTTCTATCCGGTTCTATCCGGTTGAAACCGGTTTAAACCGGTTCAATCCGGTTTTATCCGGTTTAAACCAGTTCAATCCGGTTTTATCCGCTTTAAACCGGTTTAAACCGGTTCAATCCGGTTTTATCCGGTTTAAACCGGTTCTATCCAGTTCTTTCCGGTTTAAACCGGTTCTATCCGGTTCTATCTGTTTTAAACCGGTTCAATCCGGTTTTATCCGGTTTAAACCGGTTTAAACTGGTTCAATCCGGTTTTATCCGGTTTAAACGGTTTCTATCCAGTTTAAACCGTTTCTATCTGGTTTAAACCGGTTTAAACCGCTTCAATCCGGTTTTATCCGGTTTAAACCGGTTTAAACCAGTTCAATCCGGTTTTATCCGGTTTCAACGGGTTTCAGCCGGTTCTATCCGGTTTAAACCGGTTTGAGCCGGTTCATGCCGGTTTTATCCGGTTTAAACCGGATACCGGTTTAAACCGGCTCTATCCAGTTTAAACAGGTTTAAGCCGGTTCAATCCGGTTTTATCCAGTTTAAACCGGTTCAATCCGTTTTTTCCGGTTCAATCCGGTTTAAACCGTTTCAATCTGGTTTTATCCGGTTTGAACCGGTTTAAACTGCTTCAATCCGGTTTTATCCGGTTTAAACCGGTTCTATCCGGTTCTATCCGGTTGAAACCGGTTTAATCCGGTTCAATCCGGTTTGCTCCGGTTTAAACCGGTTCAATCTGGTTTAATCCGGTTTAAACCGGTTTTAACCGATTCAATCCGGTTTATCCAGTATAAACTGGTTTAATCCGTTTCCATCCGGTTTTATCCGGTTTACACCGATTTAAACCGGTTCAGTCCGGTTTTATCCAGTTTAAACCGGTTATATCCGGTTTAAACCGGTATAAACCAGTTCAATCCGGTTTTATCCTGTTTAAACCGGTTTAAACCGGATCAATCCGGTTTTATCCGGTTTCAACCGGTTTTAACCGGTTCTATACAGTTTAAACAGGTTTAAACCTGTTCAATCCGATTTCATCCGGTTGAAACCGATTCAACCTAGTTTTATCCGGTTTAAACCGGTTTAAGCTGGTTGAATCCGGTTTTATCCAGTTTAAACCGATTTTATCCGTTTTAAACTGGTTTAATCCAGTTCAATCCGGTTTTATCCGGTTTAAACCATTTCTATCCAGTTCTATCCGTTTTAAACCGGTTTAAACCAGTTCATTCCGGTTTTATCAGGTTTAAACCGGTTTGAACCGGTTCAATCCGGTTTAATCCCGTTTAAACCGGTTTAAGCCAGTTCAATCCAGTTTTATCCAGTTTAAACCGGTTCTATCCGGTTCTATCCGTTTGAAACCAGTTTAAACCGGTTCAATCCGGTTTTATCCGGTTATAACCGGTTTAAGCTGGTTCAATCCGGTTTTATCCGGTTTAAACCGGTTCAATCTTGTTTTATCCGGTTTAAAATGTTTGAAACCAGTTCAATCCGGTTTTATCTGGTTTAGACCAGTTCAAACCGGTTCATTCCGGTTTTATCCAGTTTAAACCAGTTCTATCCATTTCTATCTGGTTTAAACCGGTTTAAACTGGTTCAATCCGGTTTTATCCGGTTTAAACCGGTTCTATCCGTTTTAACCTGTTTAAAACAGTTCATTCCGGTTTTATCCGGTTTAAACCATTTCAATCCGGTTTTATCCGGTTTAAATCGGTTCTATCCGGTTCTATCCGGTTTAAACCGTTTTTATCCGGTTTAGACCGTTTTAAACCAGTTCAATCCGGTTTTAATCGGCTTAAACTGGTTCAATCTGGTTTTATCCAGTTTAAAGCGCTTTAAAACGGTTTAATCCGGTTTTATCCGTTTTAAACCGGTTTAAACCAGTTCATTCCGGTTTTATCAGGTTTAAACCGGTTTGAACCAGTTCAATCCGGTTTTATCTCGTTTAGACCGGTTCTATCCGGTTCTATCCTTTTTAAATCGGATTAAACTGGTTCTATCCTGTTCTATCCTGTTTTAACTGGATTAAACCAGTTCAATCCGGTTTTATCCGGTTTAAACCGGTTCTATCCGTTTCCATCTGGTTTAAACGGGTTTCAAATGGTTCAATCCGGTTTTATCCGTTTTGAACTGGTTCAATCTGATTTTATCCGGTTTAAACTGTTTCAATTTGGTTTTATCCGGTTTAAACCAGTTTGAACCGGTTCAATCCGGTTTTATCCGGTTTAAACCAGTTTAAACTGGGTCAATCCGGTTTTATCCAGTTTAAACCTATTCAATCCGGTTTTCTGCAGTTTAAACCGGTTTAGACTGTTTCAATCCGGTTTTATCCAGTTTAAACCGGTTCTATCCGGTTCTATCCGGTTGAAACCGGTTTCAACCGTTTCAATCCGGTTTTATCCTGTTTAAACCAGTTCAATCCGGTTTTATCCACTTTAAACCGGTTTAAACCGGTTCAATCCGGTTTTATCCGGTTTAAACCGGTTCTATCCGGTTCTATCCGGTTTAAACTGGTTCTATCCGGTTCTATCCGGTTGAAACCGGTTTAATACGGTTCAATCCGGTTTTATCCGGTTTCAACCGGTTTTACCCGGTTCTATATGGTTTAAACAGGTTTAAACCTGTTCAATCCGATTTTATCCGGTTTAAACCGATTCAACCCAGTTTTATCCGGTTTAAACCGGTTCAATCTGGTTTTATCCGGTTTAAACTGGTTGAAACCGGTTCTATCCGGTTTAGACCGGTTCAAACCGGTTCAATCCGTCTTTATCCGGTTTAAACCGGTTCTATCCATTTCTATCTGGTTTAAACCGGTTTAAACTTTTTCAATCCGGTTTTATCCGGTTTAAAGTGGTTCTATCCGTTTTAAACCGGGTTAAAACAGTTCATTCCGGTTTTATCCGGTTTAAATTGGTTCAATCTGTTTTTATCCGGTTTAAACCTGTTCTATCCGGTTTAAACCAGTTTGAACCGGTTCAATCCGGTTTTATCCGGTTTAAACCGGTTCTATCCGTTTCCATCCGGTTAAAACCGGTTCTATCCGATTCTATCCGGTTTAAACCTGTTCAATCCGGTTTTATCCACTTTAAACCATTTCTATCCGGTTTTATCCGGTTTAAACCGGTTTAGCCCTTTTCTATCCGGTTAAAACCGGTTTAAACTGGTTCAATCCCATTTTATCCGGTTTAAACCGGTTCAATCCGGTTTTATCGGGTTTAAACCGGTTTAAGCTGGTTCAATCCCGTTTTATCCGGTTTACACTGGTTCAATCTGGTTTTATCTGGTTTAAACTGGTGGAAACCAGTTCTATCCGGTTTAGACCGGTTCAAACCGGTTCAATCCGGTTTTATCCGGTTTAAACCGGTTCTATCCGTTGCTATCTGGTTTAAACCGGTTTAAACTGGTTCAATCTGGTTTTATCCATTTTAAACCGGTTCAGTCTGGTTTTATCCGGTTTAAACTGGTTCAATTTGGTTTTATCCGGTTTAAACCGGTTTGAACCGGTTCAATCCGGTTTTAACCGTTTTAAATCTGTTTGAACCGGTTCAATCCGGTTTTATCTGGTTTAAAACGCTTTGAACTGGTTCAATCCGGTTTTATCCGGTTTAAACCTGTTCAATCCGGTTCTATCCGGTTTAAACCGGTTTAAACCGGTTAATCTGGTTTTATCCGGCTTAAACCGGTTCAATCTGGTATTATCCGGTTTAAACTGGTTCAATTTGGTTTTATCCCGTTTAAACCGGTTTTATCTGGTTTAAACCGGTATAAACCAGTTCACTCCGGTTTTATCCTGTTTAAACCGGTTTAAGCTGGTTGAATCCGGTTTTATCTGGTTTAAACCAGTTCAGTCTTGTTTTATCCGGTTTAAAACGGTTGAAACCAGTTCAATCTGGTTTTATCTGGTTTAGACCAGTTCAAACCGGTTCAGTCCGGTTTTATCCGGTTTAAACCAGTTCTATCCATTTCTATCTGATTTAAACCGGTTTAAACTGGTTCAATCCGATTTTATCCGTTTTAAACCGGTTCAATCTGGTTTTATCCGGTTTAAACTGATTCAATTTGGTTTTATCCGGTTTAAACCGGTTTTATCCGTTTTATACTGGTTTAATCCAGTTCATTCCGGTTATATCCGGTTTAAACCGGTTTGAACCAGTTCAGTCCTGTTTTATCCGGTTTAAACCGGTTCTATCCGGTTCTATACAGTTGAAACCGGTTTAAACCGGTTCAATCAGGTTTTATCCGGTTTAAACCGGTTCTATCCGGTTTTATCCGGTTTTAGACCGGTTCAATCTAGTTTTTTCCGGTTTAAACCACTTTAAACTGGTTCAATCCAGTTTTATCTGGTTTATACCGGTTCTCTCCGGTTTTATCCAGTGTAAACCGGTTTAAACCAGTTTAATCCGGTTTTATCCGGTTTAAACCGGTTCTATCCGGTTCTATCCTGTTTAAACTGGTTTAAACCAGTTCAATCCGTTTTTATCTGGTTTAAACTGGATCTACCCAGTTCAATCCGGTTTAAACCGGTTAGAACCGGTTCAATCCGGTTTTATCCGGTTTAAACCGGTTCAATCTGATTTTATCCGGTTTAAACATATTCTATCCGGTTTAAACAGTTTTGAACCGGTTCAATCCTGTTTTATCCGGTTTAAACCAGCTTAAACCGGTTCAATCCGTTTTTATCCGGTTTAAACCTGTTCAATCCGGTTTTATCCGGTTTAAACCGGTTATATCCGTTTCTATCCGGTTAAAACCGGTTCTATCCGATTTTATCCTGTTTAAACCGTTTTAAACCAGTTCATTCCGGTTTTAACCAGTTTGAAACGGTTCAATCCGGTTTTATCCGGTTTAAACCGGTTTAAGCCGGTTCAATCCGGTTTTATCGGTTTAAACCGGTTTAATCCTGTTTAAACCGGTTTAAGCTGGTTCAATCTGGTTTTATCCAGTTTAAACCGGTTCTATCCGGTTCTATCCGGTTGAAACCAGTTTAAACCGGTTCAATCCGGTTTTATCCAGTTTAAACCAGTTCAATCCGGTTTTATCCGGTTTAAACCGGTTCAATCCGCTTTTATCCGGTTTAAACCGATTCATTCCGGTTTTATCCGGTTTAAACCGGTTTGAAATGGTTCAATCCAGTTTTATCCGGTTTAAACCAGTTTGAACCGGTTCAATCCGGTTTTATCCGGTTTAAACCGGTTTAAACCGGTTCAATCCTATTTTATCTCGTTTAGACCTGTTCTATCCGGTTCTATCCTTTTTAAATCGGATTAAACTGGTTCTATCCTGTTCTATCCTGCTTTAACTGGATTAAACCAGTTCAATCCGGTTTTATCGGGTTTAAACCGGTTCTATCCGTTTCCATCTGGTTTAAACGGGTTTCAACTGGTTCAATCCGGTTTTATCCGTTTTAATCTGGTTCAATCTGATTTTATCCGGTTTAAACTGTTTCAATTTGGTTTTATCCGGTTTAAACCAGTTTGAACCGGTTCAATCCGGTTTTATCCGGTTTAAACCGGTTTAAACCGGGTCAATCCTGTTTTATTCGGTTTAAACCTCTTCAATCCGGTTTTCTCCAGTTTAAACCGGTTTAGACAGGTTGAATCCGGTTTTACCCAGTTTAAACCGGTTCTATCCGGTTCTATCCGGTTGAAACCGGTTTAAACCGGTTCAATCCGGTTTTATCCGGTTTAAACCAGTTCAATCCGGTTTTATCCGGTTTAAACCGGTTCTATCCAGTTCTTTCCGGTTTAAACCGGTTCTATCCGGTTCTATCTGGTTTAAACCGGTTCAATCCGGTTTTATCCGGTTTAAACCGGTTTAAACTGGTTCAATCCGGTTTTATCCGGTTTAAACGGTTTCTATCCGGTTTAAACCGGTTCTATCTGGTTTAAACCGGTTAAAACCACTTCAATCCGGTTTTATCCGGTTTAAACCGGTTTAAACCAGTTCAATCCGGTTTTATCCGGTTTCAACGGGTTTCAGCCGGTTCTATCCGGTTTAAACCGGTTTGAGCCGGTTCATGCCGGTTTTAACCAGTTTAAACCGGTTCAATCCGTTCTTTCCGGTTCAATCTGGTTTAAACCGTTTCAATCTGGTTTTATCCGGTTTGAACCGGTTTAAACTGCTTCAATCCGGTTTTATCCGGTTTAAACCGGTTCTATCCGGTTCTATCCGGTTGAAACCGGTTTAATCCGGTTCAATCCGGTTTGCTCCGGTTTAAACCGGTTCAATCTGGTTTAATCCGGTTTAAACCGGTTTTAACCGATTCAATCCGGTTTATCCAGTATAAACTGGTTTAATCCGTTTCCATCTGGTTTTATCCGGTTTACACCGATTTAAACCGGTTCAGTCCGGTTTTATCCAGTTTAAACCGGTTATATCCGGTTTAAACCGGTATAAACCAGTTCAATCCGGTTTTATCCTGTTTAAAACCGTTTAAACCGGATCAATCCGGTTTTATCCGGTTTCAACCGGTTTTAACCGGTTCTATACAGTTTAAACAGGTTTAAACCTGTTCAATCCGATTTCATCCAGTTGAAACCGATTCAACCTAGTTTTATCCGGTTTAAACCGGTTTAAGCTGGTTGAATCCGGTTTTATCCAGTTTAAACCGGTTTTATCCGTTTTAAACTGGTTTAATCCAGTTCAATCCGGTTTTATCCGGTTTAAACCATTTCTATCCAGTTCTATCCGTTTTAAACCGGTTTAAACCAGTTCATTCCGGTTTTATCAGGTTTAAACCGGTTTCAACCGGTTCAATCCGGTTTAATCCGGTTTAAACCGGTTTAAGCCAGTTCAATCCAGTTTTATCCAGTTTAAACCGGTTCTATCCGGTTTTATCCGGTTTATACCGTTTCTATCCGGTTCTATCCGGTTGAAACCAGTTTAAACCGGTTCAATGCGGTTTTATCCGGTTATAACCGGTTTAAGCTGGTTCAATCCGGTTTTATCCGGTTTACACCGGTTCAATCTTGTTTTATCCGGTTTAAACCGTTTGAAACCAGTTCAATCCGGTTTTATCTGGTTTAGACCAGTTCAAACCGGTTCATTCCGGTTTTATCCAGTTTAAACCAGTTCTATCCATTTCTATCTGGTTTAAACCGGTTTAAACTGGTTCAATCCGGTTTTATCCGGTTTAAACCGGTTCTATCCGTTTTAACCGGTTTAAAACAGTTCATTCCGGTTTTATCCGGTTTAAACCGGTTTGAACCGGTTCAATCCGGTTTTATCCGGTTTTAACCAGTTTGAACCGGTTCAATCCGGTTTTATCCGGTTTAAACCGGTTTAAGCCGGTTCAATCCGGTTTTATCCAGTTTAAACCAGTTCTATCCGGTTCTATCCGGTTGAAACCAGTTTAAACCGGTTCAATCCGGTTTTATCCGGTTTAAACAGGTGTTATCCGGTTTAGACCAGTTTAAACCAGTTCAATCCGGTTTTAATCGGATTAAACTGGTTCAATCTGGTTTTATCGGGTTTAAACCGCTTTAAAACGGTTTAATCCGGTTTTATCCGGTTTAAACCAGTTTGAACCGTTCCAATCCGGTTTTATCCGGTTTAAACCATTTAAACCGGTTCAATCCGGTTTTATCCGGTTTAAACCGGTTCTATCCGGTTCTATCCGGTTTAAACCGGTTCTATCCGGTTCTATCTGGTGTAAACCGGTTTAAACCGGTTCAATCCGGTTTTATCCGGTTTAAACCGGTTTAAACTGGTTCAATCCGGTTTTATCCGCTTTAAACGGATTCTATCCGGTTTAAACCGGTTCTATCCGGTTTAAACCGGTTTAAACCGCTTCAATCCGGTTTTATCCGGTTTAAACCGGTTTAAACCGGTTCAATCCGGTTTTATCCGGTTTAAACGGGTTTCAACCGGTTCTATCCGGTTTAAACCGGTTTGAGCCGGTTCATGCCTGTTTTATCCGGTTTAAACCGGATACTGGTTTAAACCGGTTCTATCCAGTTTAAACAGGTTTAAGCCGGTTCAATCCGGTTTTATCCAGTTTAAACCGGTTCAATCCGTTTTTTCCGGTTTAAATCGGTTTAAACCAGTTCATTCCGGTTTTATCCGGTTTAAGCCGGTTCAATCCGGTTTAAACCGTTTCAATCTGGTTTTATCCGGTTTGAACCAGTTTAAACCGCTTCAATCCGGTTTTATCCGGTTTAAACCGGTTCTATCCGGTTCTATCCGGTTGAAACCGGTTTAATACGGTTCAATCCGGTTTGATCCGGTTTAAACCTGTTCAATCTGGTTTTATCCGGTTTAAACCGGTTTTAACCGATTCAATCCGGTTTATCCAGTATAAACTGGTTTAATCCGTTTCAATCCGGTTTTATCTGCTTTAAACCGATTTAAACCGGTTCAGTCCGGTTTTATCCGGTTTCAACCGGTTTTACCCGGTTCTATACGGTTTAAACAGGTTTAAACCTGTTCAATCCGATTTCATCCGGTTTAAACCGGTTCTATGCTGTTTATACCAGTTTAAGCCTGTTCAATCGGGTTTTATCCGGTTTAGACCTGTTTAAGCTGGTTCTTTCCGGTTTTATCCAGTTTAAAGCGGTTTAAACCCTTCCAATCCGATTTTATCCGGTTTAAACAGGTTCAATACAGTTTTATCCGGTTTAAACCGGTTTAAGCTGGTTGAATCCGGTTTTATCCGGTTTAAACCAGTTCAGTCTTGTTTTATCCGGATTAAACCGGTTGAAACCAGTTCAATCTGGTTTTATCTGGTTTAGACCAGTTCAAACCGGTTCAGTCCGGTTTTATCCGGTTTAAACCAGTTCTATCCATTTCTATCTGATTTAAACCGGTTTAAACTGGTTCAATCCGATTTTATCCGTTTTAAACCGGTTCAATCTGGATTTATCCGGTTTAAACTGATTCAATTTGGTTTTATCCGGTTTAAACCGGTTTTATCCGTTTTATACTGGTTTAATCCAGTTCATTCCGGTTATATCCGGTTTAAACCGGTTTGAACCAGTTCAGTCCTGTTTTATCCGGTTTAAACCGGTTCTATCCGGTTCTATACAGTTGAAACCGGTTTAAACCGGTTCAATCAGGTTTTATCCGGTTTAAACCGGTTCTATCCGGTTTTATCCGGTTTTAGACCGGTTCAATCTAGTTTTTTCCGGTTTAAACCACTTTAAACTGGTTCAATCCAGTTTTATCTGGTTTAAACCGGTTCTCTCCGGTTTTATCCGGTTTAAACCGGTTTAAACCAGTTTAATCCGGTTTTATCCGGTTTAAACCGGTTCTATCCGGTTCTATCCTGTTTAAACTGGTTTAAACCAGTTCAATCTGGTTTTATCTGGTTTAAACCGGTTCAATCTGATTTTATCCGGTTTAAACATATTCTATCCGGTTTAAACCGTTTTGAACCGGTTCAATCCTGTTTTATCCGGTTTAAACCAGTTTAAACCGGTTCAATCCGTTTTTATCCGGTTTAAACCTGTTCAATCCGGTTTTATCCGGTTTAAACCGGTTATATCCGTTTCTATCCGGTTAAAACCGGTTCTATCCGATTCTATCCTGTTTAAACCGGTTTAAACCAGTTCATTCCGGTTTTAACCAGTTTGAACCGGTTCAATCCGGTTTTATCCGGTTTAAACCGGTTTAAGCCGGTTCAATCCGGTTTTATCCGGTTTAAACCGGTTTACTCCTGTTTAAACAGGTTTAAGCTGGTTCAATCTGGTTTTATCCAGTTTAAACCGGTTCTATCCGGTTCTATCCGGTTGAAACCAGTTTAAACCGGTTCAATCCGGTTTTATCCAGTTTCAACCAGTTCAATCCGGTTTTATCCGGTTTAAAGCGGTTCAATCCGCTTTTATCCGGTTTAAACCGATTCATTCCGGTTTTATCCGGTTTAAACCGGTTTGAAATGTTTCAATCCGGTTTTATCCGGTTTAAACCAGTTTGAACCGGTTCAATCCGGTTTTATCCGGTTTAAACCGGTTTAAACCGGTTCAATCCTATTTTATCTCGTTTAGACCCGTTCTATCCGGTTCTATCCTTTTTAAATCGGATTAAACTTGTTCTATCCTGTTCTATCCTGTTTTAACTGGATTAAACCAGTTCAATCTGGTTTTATCGGGTTTAAACCGGTTCTATCCGTTTCCATTTGGTTTAAACGGGTTTCAACTGGTTCAATCCGGTTTTATCCGTTTTAATCTGGTTCAATCTGATTTTATCCGGTTTAAACTGTTTCAATTTGGTTTTATCCGGTTTAAACCAGTTTGAACCGGTTCAATCCGGTTTTATCCGGTTTAAACCGGTTTAAACAGGGTCAATCCGGTTTTGTCCAGTTTAAACCTGTTCAATCCGGTTTTCTCTAGTTTAAACCGGTTTAGACAGGTTGAATCCGGTTTTACCCAGTTTAAACCGGTTCTATCCGGTTCTATCCGGTTGAAACCGGTTTAAACCGGTTCAATCCGGTTTTATCCGGTTTAAACCAGTTCAATCCGGTTTTATCCGCTTTAAACCGGTTTAAACCGGTTCAATCCGGTTTTATCCGGTTTAAACCGGTTCTATCCAGTTCTTTCCGGTTTAAACCGGTTCTATCCGGTTCTATCTGGTTTAAACCGGTTCAATCCGGTTTTATCTGGTTTAAACCGGTTTAAACTGGTTCAATCCGGTTTTATCCGGTTTAAACGGTTTCTATCCGGTTTAAACCGGTTCTATCTGGTTTAAACCGGTTTAAACCGCTTCAATCCGGTTTTATCCGGTTTAAACCGGTTTAAACCAGTTCAATCCGGTTTTATCCGGTTTCAACGGGTTTCAGCCGGTTCTATCCGGTTTAAACCGGTTTGAGCCGGTTCATGCCGGTTTTATCCGGTTTAAACCGGATACCGGTTTAAACCGGCTCTATCCAGTTTAAACAGGTTTAAGCCGGTTCAATCCGGTTTTATCCAGTTTAAACCGGTTCAATCCGTTCTTTCCGGTTCAATCCGGTTTAAACCGTTTCAATCTGGTTTAATCCGTTTTAAACCGGTTTTAACCGATTCAATCCGGTTTATCCAGTATAAACTGGTTTAATCCGTTTCCATCCGGTTTTATCCGGTTTACACTGATTTAAACCGGTTCAGTCCGGTTTTATCCAGTTTAAACCGGTTCTATCCGGTTCTATCCGTTTGAAACCAGTTTAAACCGGTTCAATCCGGTTTTATCCGGTTTATACCGTTTCTATCCGGTTCTATCCGGTTGAAACCAGTTTAAACCGGTTCAATCCGGTTTTATCCGGTTATAACCGGTTTAAGCTGGTTCAATCCGGTTTTATCCGGTTTAAACCGGTTCAATCTTGTTTTATCCAGTTTAAACCGTTTGAAACCAGTTCAATCCGGTTTTATCTGGTTTAGACCAGTTCAAACCGGTTCATTCCGGTTTTATCCAGTTTAAACCAGTTCTATCCATTTCTATCTGGTTTAAACCGGTTGAAACTGGTTCAATCCGGTTTTATCCGGTTTAAACCGGTTCTATCCGTTTTAACCGGTTTAAAACAGTTCATTCCGGTTTTATCCGGTTTAAACCGGTTTGAACCGGTTCAATCCGGTTTTATCCGGTTTTAACCAGTTTGAACCGGTTCAATCCGGTTTTATCCGGTTTAAACCGGTTTAAGCCGGTTCAATCCGGTTTTATCCAGTTTAAACCGGTTCTATCCGGTTCTATCCGGTTGAAACCAGTTTAAACCGGTTCAATCCGGTTTTATCCGGTTTAAACCGGTGTTATCCGGTTTAGACCAGTTTAAACCAGTTCAATCCGGTTTTAATCGGATTAAACCGGTTCAATCCAGTTTTATCCGGTTTAAACCGGTTCTATCCGGTTCTATCCGGTTTAAACCGGTTCTATCCGGTTCTATCTGGTGTAAACCGGTTTAAACCGGTTCAATCCGGTTTTATCCGGTTTAAACCGGTTTAAACTGGTTCAATCCGTTTTTATCCGGTTTAAACGGATTCTATCCGGTTTAAACCGGTTCTTTCCGGTTTAAACCGGTTTAAACCGCTTCAATCCGGTTTTATCCGGTTTAAACCGGTTTAAACCGGTTCAGTCCGGTTTTATCCGGTTTAAACGGGTTTCAACCGGTTCTATCCGGTTTAAACCGGTTTGCCCGGTTCATGCCTGTTTTATCCGGTTTAAACCGGATACTGGTTTAAACCGGTTCTATCCAGTTTAAACAGGTTTAAGCCGGTTCAATCCGGTTTTATCCAGTTTAAACCGGTTCAATCCGTTTTTTCCAGTTTAAATCGGTTTAAACCAGTTCATTCCGGTTTTATCCGGTTTAAGCCGGTTCAATCCGGTTTAAACCGTTTCAATCTGGTTTTATCCGGTTTGAACCGGTTTAAACCGCTTCAATCCGGTTTTATCCGGTTTAAACCGGTTCTATCCGGTTCTATCCGGTTGAAACCGGTTTAATACGGTTCAATCCGGTTTGATCCGGTTTAAACCGGTTCAATCTGGTTTTATCCGGTTTAAACCGGTTTTAACCGATTCAATCCGGTTTATCCAGTATAAACTGGTTTAATCCGTTTCAATCCGGTTTTATCTGCTTTAAACCGATTTAAACCGGTTCAGTCCGGTTTTATCCGGTTTCAACCGGTTTTACCCGGTTCTATACGGTTTAAACAGGTTTAAACCTGTTCAATCCGATTTCATCCGGTTTAAACCGATTCAACCCAGTTTTATCCGGTTTAAACCGTTTTAAGCAGGTTCAATCCGGTTTTATCCAGTTTAAACTGGTTTTATCCGTTTTAAACCGGTTTAATCCAGTTCAATCCGGTTTTATCCGGTTTAAACCGGTTTGAAACGGTTCAATACGGTTTAATCTGGTTTAAACCGGTTTGAACCGTTTCAATCCGCTTTAAACCAGTTTAAGCCGGTTCAATCCTGTTTTATCCGGTTTAAACCGGTTCTATCCGTTTCTATACAGTTGAAACCGGTATAAACTGGTTCAATCCGGTTTTATCCGGTTTAAACCGGTTCAGTCTGGTTTTATCAGGTTTAAACCGGTTTAAAACGGTTCAATCCGGTTTTATCCGGTTTAAACCGGTTCTATGCTGTTTATACCAGTTTAAGCCTGTTCAATCGGGTTTTATCCGGTTTAGACCTGTTTAAGCTGGTTCATTCCGGTTTTATCCAGTTTAAAGCGGTTTAAACCCTTCCAATCTGATTTTATCCGGTTTAAACCGGTTCAATCCAGTTTTATCCGGTTTAAACCGGTTTAAGCTGGTTGAATCCGGTTTTATCCGGTTTAAACCAGTTCAGTCTTGTTTTATCCGGTTTAAACCGGTTGAAACCAGTTCAATCTGGTTTTATCTGGTTTAGACCAGTTCAAACCGGTTCAGTCCGGTTTTATCCGGTTTAAACCAGTTCTATCCATTTCTATCTGATTTAAACCGGTTTAAACTGGTTAAATCCGATTTTATCCGTTTTAAACCGGTTCAATCTGGTTTTATCCGGTTTAAACTGATTCAATTTGGTTTTATCCGGTTTAAACCGGTTTTATCCGTTTTATACTGGTTTAATCCAGTTCATTCCGGTTATATCCGGTTTAAACCGGTTTGAACCAGTTCAGTCCTGTTTTATCCAGTTTAAACCGGTTCTATCCGGTTCTATACAGTTGAAACCGGTTTAAACCGGTTCAATCAGGTTTTATCCGGTTTAAACTGGTTCTATCCGGTTTTATCCGGTTTTAGACCGGTTCAATCTCGTTTTTTCCGGTTTAAACCACTTTAAACTGGTTCAATCCAGTTTTATCTGGTTTAAACCGGTTCTCTCCGGTTTTATCCGGTTTAAACCGGTTTAAACCAGTTTAATCCGGTTTTATCTGGTTTAAACTGGATCTACCCAGTTCAATCCGGTTTAAACCGGTTAGAACCGGTTCAATCCGGTTTTATCCGGTTTAAACCGGTTCAATCTGATTTTATCCGGTTTAAACATATTCTATCCGGTTTAAACCGTTTTGAACCGGTTCAATCCTGTTTTATCCGGTTTAAACCAGTTTAAACCGGTTCAATCCGTTTTTATCCGGTTTAAACCTGTTCAATCCGGTTTTATCCGGTTTAAACCGGTTATATCCGTTTCTATCCGGTTAAAACCGGTTCTATCCGATTCTATCCTGTTTAAAACGGTTTAAACCAGTTCATTCCGGTTTTAACCAGTTTGAACCGGTTCAATCCGGTTTTATCCGGTTTAAACCGGTTTAAGCCGGTTCAATCCGGTTTTATCCGGTTTAAACCGGTTTAATCCTGTTTAAACCGGTTTAAGCTGTTTCAATCTGGTTTTATCCAGTTTAAACCGGTTCTATCCAGTTCTTTCTGGTTTAAACCGGTTCTATCCAGTTCTTTCCGGTTTAAACTGGTTCAATCCGGTTTTATCCGGTTTAAACGTTTTCTATCCGGTTTAAACCGGTTCTATCTGGTTTAAACCGGTTTAAACCGCTTCAATCCTGTTTTATCCGGTTTAAACCGGTTTAAACCAGTTCAATCCGGTTTTATCCGGTTTCAATGGGTTTCAGCCGGTTCTATCCGGTTTAAACCGGTTTGAGCCGGTTCATGCCGGTTTTATCCGGTTTAAACCGGATACCGGTTTAAACCGGCTCTATCCAGTTTAAACAGGTTTTAGCCGGTTCAATCCGGTTTTATCCAGTTTAAACCGGTTCAATCCGTTTTTTCCGGTTCAATCCGGTTTAAACCGTTTCAATCTGGTTTTATCCGGTTTGAACCGGTTTAAACTGCTTCAATCCGGTTTTATCCGGTTTAAACCGGTTCTATCCGGTTCTATCCGGTTGAAACCGGTTTAATCTGGTTCAATCCGGTTTGCTCCGGTTTAAACCGGTTCAATCTGGTTTAATCCGGTTTAAACCGGTTTTAACCGATTCAATCCGGTTTATCCAGTATAAACTGGTTTAATCCGTTTCCATCCGGTTTTATCCAGTTTACACCGATTTAAACCGGTTCAGTCCGGTTTTATCCAGTTTAAACCGGTTATATCCGGTTTAAACCGGTATAAACCAGTTCAATCCGGTTTTATCCTGTTTAAACCGGTTGAAACCGGATCAATCCGGTTTTATCCGGTTTCAACCGGTTTTAACCGGTTCTATACAGTTTAAACAGGTTTAAACCTGTTCAATCCGATTTCATCCGGTTGAAACCGATTCAACCTAGTTTTATCCGGTTTAAACCGGTTTAAGCTGGTTGAATCCGGTTTTATCCAGTTTAAACCGATTTTATCCGTTTTAAACTGGTTTAATCCAGTTCAATCCGGTTTTATCCGGTTTAAACCATTTCTATCCAGTTCTATCCGTTTTAAACCGGTTTAAACCAGTTCATTCCGGTTTTATCAGGTTTAAACCGGTTTGAACCGGTTCAATCCGGTTTTATCCGGTTTATACCGTTTCTATCCGGTTCTATCCGGTTGAAACCAGTTTAAACCAGTTCAATCCGGTTTTATCTGTTTTAGACCAGTTCAAACCGGTTCATTCCGGTTTTATCCAGTTTAAACCAGTTCTATCCATTTCTATCTGGTTTAAACCGGTTTAAACTGGTTCAATCCGGTTTTATCCGGTTTAAACCGGTTCTATCCGTTTTAACTGGTTTAAAACAGTTCATTCCGGTTTTATCCGGTTTAGACCGGTTTGAACCGGTTCAATCCGGTTTTATCCGGTTAAAACCGGTTTAAGCCGGTTCAATCCGGTTTTATCTGGTTTAAACCGGTTTAAGCCGGTTCAATCCGGTTTTATCCAGTTTAAACCTGTTCTATCCGCTTCTATCCAGTTGAAACCAGTTTAAACCGGTTCAATCCGGTTTTATCCGGTTTAAACCAGTTCAATCCTGTTTTATCCAGTTTAAACCAGTTCTATCCGGTTCTATACAGTTGAAAACGGTTTAAACCGGATCAATCAGGTTTTAACCGGTTTAAACCGGTTCTATCCGGTTGAAACCGTATTAAACCGGTTAAATCCGGTTTTATCCGGTTTAAACCGGTTCAGTCTGGTTTTATCCAGTTTCAACCGGTTTAAACCGGTTCAATCCGGTTTTATCCGGTTTAAACCGGTTCTATGCTGTTTATACCAGTTTAAGCCTGTTCAATCGTGTTTTATCCGGTTTAGACCTGTTTAAGCCGGTTCATTCCAGTTTTATCCAGTTTAAACCGGTTTAAACCCTTTCAATCCGTTTTTATCCGGTTTCAACCGGTTTACACCGGTTCAATCCGGTTTTATCCGGTTTAAACCGTTTCTATCCACTTCTATCCGTTTTAAACCGGTTTAAACCAGTTCATTCCGGTTTTATCCGGTTTAAACCGGTTTGAACCGGTTCAATCCGGTTTTATCCGGTTTAAACCGGTTTAAGCCGGTTCAATCCGGTTTTATCCGGTTTAAACCGGTTTAATCCTGTTTAAAGCGGTTTAAGCTGGTTCAATCCGGTTTTATCCAGTTTAAACCGGTTCTATCCGGTTCTATCCAGTTGAAACCAGTTTAAACCGGTTAAATCCGGTTTTATCCGGTTTAAACCGTTTCAATCCGGTTTTATCCGGTTTAAACCGGTTCATTCCGGTTTTATCCGGTTAAAACCGGTTTGAAATGGTTCAATCCGGTTTTATCCGGTTTAAACTGGTTCAGTCCGGTTTTATCCGGTTTAAACCAGTTCATTCCGGTTTTATCCGGTTTAAACCGGTGCAATCCGGTTTTACCTGGTTTAAACCAGTTCACTCTGGTTTTATCCGTTTTAAACCGGTTTGAACCGGTTCAATCCGGTTTTACCCGGTTTAAACCTGTTTAAGCTGGTTCAATCCGGTTTTATCCAGTTTAAACTGGTTCTATCCGGTTCTATCCAGTTGAAACCGGTTTAAACCAGTTCAAAGCGGTTTTATCCGGTTAAAACCGGTTCAATCCGTTTTTATCCAGTTTAAACCGGTTCTATCCGGTTTAAACCCTTTTAAGCCAGTTCAATCTGGTTTTATCCAGTTTAAACTGGTCCTATCAGGTTTAAACCGGTTTAGGCCGGTTCATTCCGGTTTTATCAGTTTTAAACCAGTTTAAACTGCTTCAATCCGTTTATATCCGGTTTCAACCGGTTTCATCCGGTTCAATCTGGATTTATCTGTTTTAAACCAGTTCATTCCGGTTTTATCCGGTTTAAACCGGTTTGAACTGGTTCAATCCGGTTTTATCTGGTTTAAACCGGTTTTATACGGTTTAGACCAGTTCATTCCGGTTCTATCCGGTTGAAACCGGTTTAAACCGGTTCAATCCGGTTTTATCTGGTTTAAACCGGTTTTATCCGGTTTAAACCAGTTCATTCCGGTTTTATCCTGTTTAAACCGGTTATATCCGGTTTTATCTGGTTTATCCGGTTTAAACCAGTTTAATCCGGTTTTATCCGGCTTAAACCGGATCAATCTGGTATTATCCGGTTTAAACTGGTTCAATTTGGTTTTATCCCGTTTGAACCGGTTTTATCCGGTTTAAACCAGTATAAACCAGTTCAATCCGGTTTTCTCCGGTTTAAATCAGTTCAATCCTGTTTTATCCGGTTTAAACCGGTTCTATCCGGTTCCATACAGTTGAAACTGGTTTAAACCTGTTCAATCAGGTTTTATCCGGTTTAAACCGGTTCTATCTGGTTGAAACCGTATTAAACCGGTTCAATCCGGTTTTATCTGGTTTAAACCGGTTCAATCCGGTTTTATCCAGTTTAAACCGGTTCTATGCTGTTTATACCAGTTTAAGCCTGTTCAATCGGGTTTTATCCGGTTTAGACCTGTTTAAGCCGGTTCATTCCAGTTTTATCCAGTTTAAACCAGTTTAAACCCTTTCAATCCGTTTTTATCCGGTTTCAACCGGTTTACACCGGTTCAATCCGGTTTAATCCGGTTTAAACCGTTTCTATCCGGTTTTATCCGGTTTAAACCGGTTTAAGCAGGTTCAATCCGGTTTTATCCGGTTTAAACCGGTTTAAGCCGGTTCAATCCGGTTTAATCCAGTTTAAACCGGTTCTATCCGGTTCTATCCGGTTGAAACCAGTTTAAACCGGTTCAAACCGGTTTTATCTGGTTTAAACCGGTTCAATCTGGTTTTATCCGGTTTAAACAGGTTCTATCCGGTTCTATCCAGTTTAAACCGGTTCTATACGGTTCTATTTGGTTTAAACTGGTTCAATCCGGTTTTATCTGGTTTAAACCGGTTCAATCTGGTTTTATCCGGTTTAAACTGGTTCAATTTGGTTTTATCTGGTTTAAACCGTTTTTATCTGTTTTAAACCGGTTTAAACCGGTTCAATCCGTTTTTATCCAGTTTAAACCGCTTGAAACCGGGTCAATCCGGTTTTATCCGATTTAAACCGGTTTAACCCGGTTCTATCCAGTTTTATCCGGTTTAAACCAGTTTAAACCGTTTCAATCCGTTTTTATCCGATTTAAGCCGGTTTAAAACGGTTCAATCCGGTTTTATCTGGTTTAAACGGGTTTAAACTGTTTCAATCCGGTTTTATCCAGTTTAAACCGGTTCTATCCTGTTTAAACCGGTTTAAACCGGTTCAATATGGTTTTATCCGGTTTAAACCGGTTCTATCCGGTTTTATCCGGTTTTAGACCGGATCAATCTGGTTTTATCCGGTTTAAACCACTTTAAACTGGTTCAATCTGATTTTATCCGGTTTAAACCTGTTCTATCCGGTTTAAAACGGTTTGAACCGGTTCAATCCGGTTTTATCAGGTTTAAACCAGTTTAAACCGGTTCAATCCGTTTTTAACCGGTTTAAACCTGTTCAAACAGTTTTTATCCGGTTTCAACCCATTCAATCCGGTTTTATCCGGTTTAAACCGGTTCTATCCGTTTCTATCCGGTTAAAACCGGTTCTATCCGATTCTACCCAGTTTAAACCGGTTCAATCCGTTTTTATCCAGTTTAAACCTGTTCAATCTGGTTTTATCCGGTTTAAACCGGTTCTATCCGGTTTTATCCGAATTAAACCGGTTTAGCCCTGTTCTATCCAGTTTAAACCGGTTTAATCCGGTTCAATCCCATTTTATCCGGTTTAAACCGGTTCAATCCGGTTTTATCCGGTTTAAACCGGTTTAAGCCGGTTCAATCCGGTTTTATCTGGTTTAAACCAGTTTTAACCGGTTCTATACAGTTTAAACAGTTTTAAACCTGTTCAATCCGATTTCATCCGGTTGAAACCGATTCAACCTAGTTTTATCCGGTTTAAACCGGTTTAAGCTGGTTGAATCTGGTTTTATCCAGTTTAAACCGGTTTTATCCGTTTTGAACTGGTTTAATCCAGTTCAATCCGGTTTTATCCGGTTTAAACCATTTCTATCCGGTTCTATCCATTTTAAACCGGTTTAAACCAGTTCATTCCGGTTTTATCAGGTTTAAACCGGTTTGAACCGGTTCAATCCGGTTTAATCCGGTTTAAACCGGTTTAAGCCAGTTCAATCCAGTTTTATCCAGTTTAAACCGGTTCTATCCGGTTATATCCGTTTGAAACCAGTTTAAACCGGTTCAATCCGGTTTTATCCGGTTTATACCGTTTCTATCCGGTTCTATCCGATTTAAACCGGTTTAAACCAGTTCATTCCGGTTTTATCCGGTTTAAACCTGTTTGAACCGGTTCAATCCGGTTTTATCTGGTTTAAACCGGTTTAAGCCGGTTCAATCCGGTTTTATCCGGTTTAAACCGGTTCAATCTGGTTTTATCCGGTTTAAACCGGTTTAAGCCGGTTCAATCCGGTTTTATCCAGTTTAAACCGGTTCTATCCGGTTCTATCCGGTTGAAACCAGTTTAAACCGGTTCAATCCGGTTTTATCCGGTTTTATCCGGTTTAAACCGGTTCAATCTGGTTTTATCCGGTTTAAACCGGTTTAAGCCGGTTCAATCCGGTTTTATCCAGTTTAAACCGCTTCTATCCGGTTCTATCCGGTTGAAACCAGTTTAAACCGGTTCAATCCGGTTTTATCCGGTTTTAACCGGTTTAAACCGGTTCAATCTTGTTTTATCCGGTTTAAACCTTTTGAAACCAGTTCAATCCGGTTTTATCTGGTTTAGACCAGTTCAAACCGGTTCATTCCGGTTCTATCCAGTTTAAACCAGTTCTATCCATTTCTATCTGGTTTAAACCGGTTTAAACTGGTTCAATCCGGTTTTATCCGGTTTAAACCGTTTCTATCCGTTTTAACCGGTTTAAAACAGTTCATTCCGGTTTTATCCAGTTTAAACCGGTTCAGTCTGGTTTTATCCGGTTTAAACCACTTTAAACTGGTTCAATCTGATTTTATCCGTTTTAAACCTCTTCTATCCGGTTTAAACCGGTTTGAACCGTTTCAATCCGGTTTTATCCGGTTTAAACCGGTTTAAACCGGTTCAATCCGTTTTTACCCGGTTTAAACCTGTTCAAACAGTTTTTATCCTGTTTCAACCTATTCAATCCGGTTTTATCCGGTTTAAACCGGTTCTATCCGTTTCTATCCAGTTAAAACCGGTTCTATCCGATTCTATCCAGTTTAAACCGGTTCAATCTGTTTTTATCCGTTTTAAACCTGTTCAATCTGGTTTTATCCGGTTTAAACCGGTTCTATCTGGTTTTATCCGGATTAAACCGGTTTAGCCCTGTTCTATCCGGTTTAAACCGGTTGAAACTGGTTCAGTCCCATTTTATCCGGTTTAAACCGGTTCAATCCGGTTTTATCCGGTTTAAACCGGTTTAAGCCGGTTCAATCCTGTTTTATCCGGTTTAAACCGGTTCAATCTGGTTTTATCCGGTTTAAACTGGTTGAAACCGGTTCTATCCGGTTTAAACCGGTTTAAGCCGGTTCAATCCGGTTTTATCCGGTTTAAACCGGTTCAATCTGTTTTTATCCGGTTTAAACCGGTTCTATCCGGTTTTATCCGGTTTTAGACGGGTTCGATCTGGTTTTATCCCGTTTAACCCACTTTAAACTGGTTCAATCCGGTTTTATCCGCTTTAAAACGGTTCTATCTGGTTCTATCCTGTTTAAACCGGTTTAAACCAGTTCAATCCGGTTTTATCTGGTTTAAACCGGTTCTACCCATTTCAATCTGGTTTAAACCGGTTAGAACCGGTTCTATGCGGTTTTATCCGGTTTAAACCGGTTCAATCTGTTTTTATCCGGTTTAAACCAGTTCTATCCGTTTTAAACCGGTTTGAACCTGTTCAATCCGGTATTATCCGGTTTAAACCGGTTCTATCCGGTTTTATCCGGTTTAAACCGGTTTAGCCCGGTTCTATCCGTTTAAAACCGGTTTAAACCGGTTCAATCCCATTTTATCCGGTTTAAACCGGTTCAATCCGGTTTTATCGGGTTTAAACCGGTTTAAGCTGGTTCAATCCGGTTTTATCCGGTTTAAACTGGTTCAATCTGGTTTTATCCGGTTTAAACTGGTTGAAACCGGTTCTATACGGTTTAGACCGGTTCAAACCGGTTCAATCCGTCTTTATCCGGTTTAAACCGGTTCTATCCGTTTCTATCTGGTTTAAACCGGTTTAAACTGGTTCAATCTGGTTTTATCCATTTTAAACCTGTTCAGTCTGGTTTTATCCGGTTTAAACTGGTTCAATTTGGTTTTATCCGGTTTAAACCGGTTTGAACCGGTTCAATCCGGTTTAAACCGGTTTGAACCGGTTCAATCCGGTTTAAAACGGTTTGAACCGGTTCAATCCGGTTTTATCCGGTTTAAACCTGTTCTATCCGGTTTAAACCGCTTTAAACCGGTTAATCCGGTTTTATCCGGCTTAAACCGGTTCAATCTGGTATTATCTGGTTTAAACTGGTTCAATTTGGATTTATCCCGTTTAAACCGGTTTTATCCGGTTTAAACCGGTATAAACCAGTTCAATCCGGTTTTATCCTGTTTAAACCGGTTTAAACCGGATCAATCCGGTTTTATCCGGCTTCCACCGGTTTTACCCAGTTCTATATGGTTTAAACCGGTTTAAACCTGTTCAATCCGATTTCATCTGGTTTAAACCAATTCAACCCAGTTTTATCCGGTTTAAACCGGTTTAAGCTGGTTCAATCCGGTTTTATCCGGTTTAAACCGTTTCAATCTTGTTTTATCCGGTTTAAACCAGTTGAAACCAGTTCAATCCGGTTTTGTCCGGTTTAGACCAGTTCAATCCGGTTTTATCCGGTTTAAACCGGTTCTATGCTGTTTATACCAGTTTAAGCCTGTTCAATCGGGTTTTATCCAGTTTAGACCTGTTTAAGCCGGTTCATTCCGGTTTTATCCAGCTTAAACCGGTTTAAACCCTTTCAATCCGTTTTTATCCAGTTTCAACCGGTTTACACCGGTTCAATCCAGTTTTATCCGGTTTATACCATTTCTATCCGGTTCTATCCGTTTTAAACCGGTTTAAACCAGTTCATTCCGTTTTTATCCGGTTTCAACCGGTTTGAACCGGTTCAATCCGGTTTTATCCGGTTTCAACCGGTTTGAACCGGTTCAATCCGGTTTAAACCGGTTTAAGCCGGTTCAATCCGGTTTTATGCGGTTTAAACCGGTTCAATCTGGTTTGATCCGGTTTAAACCAGTTTGAACCGGTTAAATCCGGTTTTCTCCGGTTTAAACCGGTTCAATCCGGTTTTATCCGGTTTAAAACCGGTTCAATCTGGTTTTATCCGGTTTAAACCCGTTTTATCCGGTTTAGACCAGTTTAAACCAGTTCAATCCGGTTTTAATCGGATTAAACCGGTTCAATCTGGTTTTATCCGGTTTAAACCGCTTTAAAACGGTTTAATCCGGTTTTATCCGGTTTAAACCAGTTTGAACCGTTTCAATCTGGTTTTATCCGGTTTAAACCAGTTTAAAACGGTTCTATCCGGTTCTATCCTTTTTAAATCGGATTAAACTGGTTCTATCCTGTTCTATCCTGTTTTAACTGGATTAAACCAGTTCAATCCGGTTTTATCCGGTTTAAACCGGTTCTATCCGTTTCCATCTGGTTTAAAAGGGTTTTAACTGGTTCAATCCGGTTTTATACGTTTTAAACCAGTTCAATCTGATTTTATCCGGTTTAAACTGGTTCAATTTGGTTTTATCCGGTTTAAACGGGTTTGAACCGGTTCAATCCGGTTTTATCCAGTTTAAACCGGTTTAAACCGGGTCAATCCTGTTTTATTCGGTTTAAACCTCTTCAATCCGGTTTTCTCCAGTTTAAACCGGTTTAAACAGGTTCAATCCGGTTTTATCCAGTTTAAACCAGTTCTATCCGGTTCTATCCGGTTGAAACCAGTTTAAACCGGTTCAATCCGTTTTTATCCGGTTTAAACCAGTTCAATCCGGTTTTATCCACTTTAAACCGGTTTAAACCGGTTCAATCCGGTTTTATCCGGTTTAAACCGGTTCTATCCGTTTCCATCTGGTTTAAAAGGGTTTAAACTGGTTCAATCCGGTTTTATACGTTTTAAACCAGTTCAATCTGATTTTATCCGGTTTAAACTGGTTCAATTTGGTTTTATCCGGTTTAAACGGGTTTGAACCGGTTCAATCCGGTTTTATCCAGCTTAAACCGGTTTAAACCCTTTCAATCCGTTTTTATCCAGTTTCAACCGGTTTACACCGGTTCAATCCAGTTTTATCCGGTTTATACCATTTCTATCCGGTTCTATCCGTTTTAAACCGGTTTAAACCAGTTCATTCCGTTTTTATCCGGTTTCAACCGGTTTGAACCGGTTCAATCCGGTTTTATCCGGTTTCAACCGGTTTGAACCGGTTCAATCCGGTTTAAACCGGTTTAAGCCGGTTCAATCCGGTTTTATGCGGTTTAAACCGGTTCAATCTGGTTTGATCCGGTTTAAACCAGTTTGAACCGGTTAAATCCGGTTTTCTCCGGTTTAAACCGGTTCAATCCGGTTTTATCCGGTTTAAAACCGGTTCAATCTGGTTTTATCCGGTTTAAACCCGTTTTATCCGGTTTAGACCAGTTTAAACCAGTTCAATCCGGTTTTAATCGGATTAAACCGGTTCAATCTGGTTTTATCCGGTTTAAACCGCTTTAAAACGGTTTAATCCGGTTTTATCCGGTTTAAACCAGTTTGAACCGTTTCAATCTGGTTTTATCCGGTTTAAACCAGTTTAAAACGGTTCTATCCGGTTCTATCCTTTTTAAATCGGATTAAACTGGTTCTATCCTGTTCTATCCTGTTTTAACTGGATTAAACCAGTTCAATCCGGTTTTATCCGGTTTAAACCGGTTCTATCCGTTTCCATCTGGTTTAAAAGGGTTTAAACTGGTTCAATCCGGTTTTATACGTTTTAAACCAGTTCAATCTGATTTTATCCGGTTTAAACTGGTTCAATTTGGTTTTATCTGGTTTAAACGGGTTTGAACCGGTTCAATCCGGTTTTATCCGGTTTAAACCGGTTTAAACCGGGTCAATCCTGTTTTATTCGGTTTAAACCTCTTCAATCCGGTTTTCTCCAGTTTAAACCGGTTTAAACAGGTTCAATCCGGTTTTATCCAGTTTAAACCAGTTCTATCCGGTTCTATCCGGTTGAAACCAGTTTAAACCGGTTCAATCCGTTTTTATCCGGTTTAAACCAGTTCAATCCGGTTTTATCCACTTTAAACCGGTTTAAACCGGTTCAATCCGGTTTTATCCGGTTTAAACCGGTTCTATCCGTTTCCATCTGGTTTAAAAGGGTTTAAACTGGTTCAATCCGGTTTTATACGTTTTAAACCAGTTCAATCTGATTTTATCCGGTTTAAACTGGTTCAATTTGGTTTTATCCGGTTTAAACGGGTTTGAACCGGTTCAATCCGGTTTTATCCGGTTTAAACCGGTTTAAACCGGGTCAATCCTGTTTTATTCGGTTTAAACCTCTTCAATCCGGTTTTCTCCAGTTTAAACCGGTTTAAACAGGTTCAATCCGGTTTTATCCAGTTTAAACCGGTTCTATCCGGTTCTATCCGGTTGAAACCAGTTTAAACCGGTTCAATCCGTTTTTATCCGGTTTAAACCAGTTCAATCCGGTTTTATCCACTTTAAACCGGTTTAAACCGGTTCAATCCGGTTTTATCCGGTTTAAACCGGTTCTATCCGGTTCCTTCCGGTTTAAACCAGTTCTATCCGGTTCTATCTGGTTTAAGCCGGTTTAAACCGGTTCAATCCGTTTTTATCCGGTTTAAACTGGATCAATCCGGTTTTATCCGGTTTAAACCGGTTCAAACTGGTTCAATCCGGTTTTATCCGGTTTAAACCGGTTCTATCCGGTTTAAACCGGTTTACACCGCTTCAATCCGGTTTTATCCGGTTTAAACCGGTTTAAACCGCTTCAATCGGTTTTTATCTGGTTTAATCCGGATTAAACCGGTTCTATCCGGTTTTATCCAGTTTAGACCGGTTCAATCCGTTTTTTCCGGTTTAAACCGGTTTAAACCTGTTCATTCTGGTTTTATCCGGTTTAAGCCGGTTCAATCTGGTTTAAACCGTTTCAATCTGGTTTTATCCGGTTTAAACCGGTTCAATCTTGTTTTATCCGGTTTAAAGCGGTTGAAACCAGTTCAATCTTGTTTTATCTGGTTTAGACCATTTCAAAGCGGTTCACGCTGGTTTTATCCGGTTTAAACCAGTTCTATCCATTTCTATCTGATTTAAACCGGTTTAAACTGGTTCAATCCGGTTTTATCCGTTTTAAACCGGTTCAATCTGGTTTTATGGGGTGTAAACTGGTTCAATTTGGTTTTATCCGGTTTAAACCGGTTTTATCCATTTTAAACCGGTTTAATCCAGTTCAATCCGGTTATATCCGGTTTAAACCGGTTTGAACCAGTTCAGTCCTGGTTTATCCGGTTTAAACCGGTTCTATCCGGTTCTATACAGTTGAAACCGGTTTAAACCGTTTCAATCAGGTTTTATATGGTTTAAACCGGTTCTATCCGGTTGAAACCGTATTAAACCGGTTCAATCCGGTTTTATCCGGTTTAAACCGGTTCAGTCTGTTTTTATCCGGTTTAAACCGGTTTCAACCGGTTCAATCCGGTTTTATCCGGTTTAAACCGATTTTAGCCGGTTCAATCAGGTTTTATTCAGTTTAAACCGGTTCTATCCGGTTCTATCCGGTTGAAACCAGTTTAAACCGGTTCAATCCGGTTTTCTCCGGTTTAAATCAGTTCAATCCTGTTTTATCCGGTTTAAACCGTTTCTATCCGGTTCCATACAGTTGAAACTGGTTTAAACCTGTTCAATCAGGTTTTATCCGGTTTAAACCGGTTCTATCTGGTTGAAACCGTATTAAACCGGTTCAATCCGGTTTTATCTGGTTTACACCGGTTCAATCCGGTTTTATCCGGTTTAAACCGTTTCTATCCACTTCTATCCGTTTTAAACCGGTTTAATCCAGTTCAATCCGGTTTTATCCGGTTTAAACCGGTTTGAACCGGTTCAATACGGTTTAATCTGGTTTAAACCGGTTTGAACTGGTTCAATCCGCTTTAAACCAGTTTAAGCCGGTTCAATCCTGTTTTATCCAGTTTAAACCGGTTCTATCCGTTTCTATGCAGTTGAAACCGGTATACACTGGTTCAATCCGGTTTTATCCGGTTTAAACCGGTTCAGTCTGGTTTTATCAGGTTTAAACCGGTTTAAAACGGTTCAATCCGGTTTTATCCGGTTTAAACCGGTTCTATGCTCTTTATACCACTTTAAGCCTGTTCAATCGGGTTTTATCCGGTTTAGACCTGTTTAAGCTGGTTCATTCCGGTTTTATCCAGTTTAAAGCGGTTTAAACCCTTCCAATCCGATTTTATCCGGTTTAAACCGGTTCAATCCAGTTTTATCCGGTTTAAACCGGTTTAAGCTGGTTGAATCCGGTTTTATCCTGTTTAAACCAGTTCAGTCTTGTTTTATCCGGTTTAAACCGGTTGAAACCAGTTCAATCTGGTTTTATCTGATTTAGACCTGTTCAAACCAGTTCAGTCCGGTTTTATCCGGTTTAAACCAGTTCTATCCATTTCTATCTGATTTAAACCGGTTTAAACTGGTTCAATCCGATTTTATCCGTTTTAAACGGGTTCAATCTGGTTTTATCCGGTTTAAACTGATTCAATTTGGTTTTATCCAGTTTAAACCGGTTTTATCCGTTTTATACTGGTTTAATCCAGTTCATTCCGGTTATATCCGGTTTAAACCGGTTTGAACCAGTTCAGTCCTGTTTTATCCGGTTTAAACCGGTTCTATCCGGTTCTATACAGTTGAAACCGGTTTAAACCGGTTCAATCAGGTTTTTTCCGGTTTAAACCGGTTCTATCCGGTTTTATCCGGTTTTAGACCGGTTCAATCTCGTTTTTTCCGGTTTAAACCACTTTAAACTGGTTCAATCCAGTTTTATCTGGTTTAAACCGGTTCTCTCCGGTTTTATCCGGTTTAATCCGGTTTAAACCAGTTTAATCCGGTTTTATCCGGTTTAAACCGGTTCTATCCGGTTCTATCCTGTTTAAACTGGTTTAAACCAGTTCAATCCGGTTTTATCTGGTTTAAACTGGATCTACCCAGTTCAATCCGGTTTAAACTGGTTAGAACCGGTTCAATCCGGTTTTATCCGGTTTAAACCGGTTCAATCTGATTTTATCCGGTTTAAACATATTCTATCCGGTTTAAACCGTTTTGAACCGGTTCAATCCTGTTTTATCCGGTTTAAACCAGTTTAAACCGGTTCAATCCGTTTTTATCCGGTTTAAACCTGTTCAATCCGGTTTTATCCGGTTTAAACCGGTTATATCCGTTTCTATCCGGTTAAAACCGGTTCTATCCGATTCTATCCTGTTTAAACCGGTTTAAACCAGTTCATTCCGGTTTTAACCAGTTTGAACCGGTTCAATCCGGTTTTATCCGGTTTAAACCGGTTTAAGCCGGTTCAATCCGGTTTTATCCGGTTTAAACCGGTTTAATCCTGTTTAAACCGGTTTAAGCTGGTTCAATCTGGTTTTATCCAGTTTAAACCGGTTCTATCCAGTTCTTTCCGGTTTAAACCGGTTCTATCCAGTTCTTTCCGGTTTAAACCGGTTCTATCCGGTTCTATCTGGTTTAAACCGGTTCAATCCGGTTTTATCCGGTTTAAACCGGTTTAAACTGGTTCAATCCGGTTTTATCCGGTTTAAACGGTTTCTATCCGGTTTAAACCGGTTCTATCTGGTTTAAACCGGTTTAAACCGCTTCAATCCGGTTTTATCCGGTTTCAACGGGTTTCAGCCGGTTCTATCCGGTTTAAACCGGTTTGAGCCGGTTCATGCCGGTTTTATCCGGTTTAAACCGGATACCGGTTTAAACCGGCTCTATCCAGTTTAAACAGGTTTAAGCCGGTTCAATCCGGTTTAATCCAGTTTAAACCGGTTCAATCCGTTTTTTCCGGATCAATCCGGTTTAAACCGTTTCAATCTGGTTTTATCCGGTTTGAACCGGTTTAAACGGCTTCAATCCGGTTTTATCCGGTTTAATCCGGTTCTATCCGGTTCTATCCGGTTGAAACCGGTTTAATCTGGTTCAATCTGGTTTGCTCCGGTGTAAACCGGTTCAATCTGGTTTAATCCGGTTTAAACCGGTTTTAACCGATTCAATCCGGTTTATCCAGTGTAAACTGGTTTAATCCGTTTCCATCCGGTTTTATCCAGTTTACACCGATTTAAACCGGTTCAGTCCGGTTTTATCCAGTTTAAACCGGTTATATCCGGTTTAAACCGGTATAAACCAGTTCAATCCGGTTTTATCCTGTTTAAACTGGTTCAATCCGGTTTTATACGTTTTAAACCAGTTCAATCTGATTTTATCCGGTTTAAACTGGTTCAATTTGGTTTTATCCGGTTTAAACGGGTTTGAACCGGTTCAATCCGCTTTTATCCGGTTTAAACCGGTTTAAACCGGGTCAATCCTGTTTTATTAGGTTTAAACCTCTTCAATCCGGTTTTCTCCAGTTTAAACCGGTTTAAACAGGTTCAATCCGGTTTTATCCAGTTTAAACCGGTTCTATCCGGTTCTATCCGGTTGAAACCAGTTTAAACCGGTTCAATCCGGTTTTATCCGGTTTATACCGTTTCTATCCGGTTCTATCTGGTTGAAACCATTTTAAACCGGTTCAATCCGGTTTTATCCGGTTATAACCGGTTTAAGCTGGTTCAATCCGGTTTTATCCGGTTTAAACCGGTTCAATCTTGTTTTATCCAGTTTAAACCGTTTGAAACCAGTTCAATCCGGTTTTATCTGGTTTAGACCAGTTCAAACCGGTCCATTCCGGTTTTATCCAGTTTAAACCAGTTCTATCAATTTCTATCTGGTTTAAACCGGTTTAAACTGGTTCAATCCGGTTTTATCCGGTTAAAACCGGTTTAAGCCGGTTCAATCCGGTTTTATCCAGTTTAAACCTGTTCTATCCGCTTCTATCCAGTTGAAACCAGTTTAAACTGGTTCAATCCGGTTTTATCCGGTTTAAACCGTTTCTATCCGTTTTAACCGGTTTAAAACAGTTCATTCCGGTTTTATCCGGTTTAAACCGGTTCAGTCTGGTTTTATCCGGTTTAAACCACTTTAAACTGGTTCAATCTGATTTTATCCGGTTTAAACCTCTTCTATCCGGTTTAAACCGGTTTGAACCGTTTCAATCCGGTTTTATCCGGTTTAAACCGGTTTAAACCGGTTCAATCCATTTTTACCCGGTTTAAACCTGTTCAAACAGTTTTTATCCGGTTTCAACCTATTCAATCCGGTTTTATCCGGTTTAAACCGGTTCTATCCGTTTCTATCCGGTTAAAACCGGTTCTATCCGATTCTATCCAGTTTAAACCGGTTCAATATGTTTTTATCCGGTTTAAACCTGTTCAATCTGGTTTTATCCGGTTTAAACCGGTTCTGTCCGGTTTTATCCGGATTAAACCGGTTTAGCCCTGTTCTATCCGGTTTAAACCGGTTGAAACTGGTTCAATCCCATTTTATCCGGTTTAAACCGGTTCAATCCGGTTTTATCCGGTTTAAACCGGTTTAAGCCGGTTCAATCCTGTTTTATCCGGTTTAAACCGGTTCAATCTGGTTTTATCCGGTTTAAACTGGTTGAAACCGGTTCTATCCGGTTTAAACCAGTTTAAGCCGGTTTAATCCGGTTTTATCCGGTTTAAACCGGTTCAATCTGTTTTTATCCGGTTTAAACCGGTTCTATCCGGTTTTATCCGGTTTTAGACCGGTTCGATCTGGTTTTATCCCGTTTAACCCACTTTAAACTGGTTCAATCCGGTTTTATCCGCTTTAAAACGGTTCTATCTGGTTCTATCCTGTTTAAACCGGTTTAAACCAGTTCAATCCGGTTTTATCTGGTTTAAACCGGTTCTACCCATTTCAATCTGGTTTAAACCGGTTAGAACCGGTTCTATGCGGTTTTGTCCGGTTTAAACCGGTTCAATCTGTTTTTATCCGGTTTAAACCAGTTCAATCCGGTTTTATCCACTTTAAACCGGTTTAAACCGGTTCAATCCGGTTTTATCCGGTTTAAACCAGTTCAATCCGGTTTTATCCACTTTAAACCGGTTTAAACCGGTTCAATCCGGTTTTATCCGGTTTAAACCGGTTCTGTCCGTTTCCATCTGGTTTAAAAGGGTTTAAACTGGTTCAATCCGGTTTTATACGTTTTAAACCAGTTCAATCTGATTTTATCCGGTTTAAACTGGATCAATCCGGTTTTATCCGGTTTAAACCGGTTCAAACTGGTTCAATCCGGTTTTATCCGGTTTAAACCGGTTCTATCCGGTTTAAACCGGTTTACACCGCTTCAATCCGGTTTTATCCGGTTTAAACCGGTTTAAACCGGTTCAATCGGTTTTTATCTGGTTTAATCCGGATTAAACCGGTTCTATCCGGTTTTATCCAGTTTAAACCGGTTCAATCCGTTTTTTCCGGTTTAAACCGGTTTAAACCAGTTCATTCTGGTTTTATCCGGTTTAAGCCGGTTCAATCTGGTTTAAACCGTTTCAATCTGGTTTTATCCGGTTTTAACCCGTTTAAACCGCTTCAATCCGGTTTTATCCGGTTTAAACCAGTTCTATCCAGTTTTATCCGGTTGAAACCAGTTTAAACCGGTTCAGTCCGGTTTTATCCGGTTTAAACCATTTCAATCCGGTTTTATCCGGTTTAAATCGGTTCTATCCGGTTCTATCCGGTTTAAACCGTTTTTATCCGGTTTAGACCGTTTTAAACCAGTTCAATCCGGTTTTAATCGGCTTAAACTGGTTCAATCTGGTTTTATCCAGTTTAAAGCGCTTTAAAACGGTTTAATCCGGTTTTATCCGTTTTAAACCAGTTTGAACCAGTTCAATCCGGTTTTATCTCGTTTAGACCGGTTCTATCCGGTTCTATCCTTTTTAAATCGGATTAAACTTGTTCTATCCTGTTCTATCCTGTTTTAACTGGATTAAACCAGTTCAATCCGGTTTTATCCGGTTTAAACCGGTTCTATCCGTTTCCATCTGGTTTAAACGGGTTTCAAATGGTTCAATCCGGTTTTATCCGTTTTGAACTGGTTCAATCTGATTTTATCCGGTTTAAACTGTTTCAATTTGGTTTTATCCGGTTTAAACCAGTTTGAACCGGTTCAATCCGGTTTTATCCGGTTTAAACCAGTTTAAACTGGGTCAATCCGGTTTTATCCAGTTTAAACCTATTCAATCCGGTTTTCTCCAGTTTAAACCGGTTTAGACTGTTTCAATCAGGTTTTATCCAGTTTAAACCGGTTCTATCCGGTTCTATCCGGTTGAAACCGGTTTCAACCGGTTCAACCCGGTTTTATCCTGTTTAAACCAGTTCAATCCGGTTTTATCCGGTTTAAACCGGTTCTATCCGGTTCTATCCGGTTTAAACTGGTTCTATCCGGTTCTATCCGGTTGAAACCGGTTTAATACGGTTCAATCCGGTTTTATCCGGTTTCAACCGGTTTTACCCGGTTCTATATGGTTTAAACAGGTTTAAACCTGTTCAATCCGATTTCATCTGGTTTAAACCGATTCAACCCAGTTTTATCCGGTTTACACCGGTTCAATCTGGTTTTATCCGGTTTAAACTGGTTGAAACCGGTTCTATCCGGTTTAGACCGGTTCAAACCGGTTCAATCCGTCTTTATCCGGTTTAAACCGGTTCTATCCATTTCTATCTGGTTTAAACCGGTTTAAACTTTTTCAATCCGGTTTTATCCGGTTTAAAGTGGTTCTATCCGTTTTAAACCGGGTTAAAACAGTTCATTCCGGTTTTATCCGGTTTAAATTGGTTCAATCTGTTTTTATCCGGTTTAAACCTGTTCTATCCGGTTTAAACCGGTTTGAACCGGTTCAATCCGGTTTTATCCGGTTTAAACCGGTTCTATCCGTTTCCATCCGGTTAAAACCGGTTCTATCCGATTCTATCCGGTTTAAACCGGTTTAAACCGTTTCAATCCGTTTTTATCCGGTTTAAACCTGTTCAATCCGGTTTTATCCACTTTAAACCGTTTCTATCCGGTTTTATCCGGTTTAAACCGGTTTAGCCCTTTTCTATCCGGTTAAAACCGGTTTAAACCGGTTCAATCCCATTTTATCCGGTTTAAACCGGTTCAATCCGGTTTTATCGGGTTTAAACCGGTTTAAGCTGGTTCAATCCCGTTTTATCCGGTTTAAACTGGTTCAATCTGGTTTTATCTGGTTTAAACTGGTGGAAACCAGTTCTATCCGGTTTAGACCGGTTCAAACCGGTTCAATCCGGTTTTATCCGGTTTAAACCGGTTCTATCCGTTGCTATCTGGTTTAAACCGGTTTAAACTGGTTCAATCTGGTTTTATCCATTTTAAACCGGTTCAGTCTGGTTTTATCCGGTTTAAACTGGTTCAATTTGGTTTTATCCGGTTTAAACCGGTTTGAACCGGTTCAATCCGGTTTAAACCGGTTTGAACTGGTTCAATCCGGTTTAAAACGGTTTGAACCGGTTCAATCCGGTTTTATCCGGTTTAAACCTGTTCTATCCGGTTTAAACCACTTTAAACCGGTTAATCCGGTTTTATCCGGCTTAAACCGGTTCAATCTGGTATTATCTGGTTTAAACTGGTTCAATTTGGATTTATCCCGTTTAAACCGGTTTTATCCGGTTTAAACCGGTATAAACCAGTTCAATCCGGTTTTATCCTGTTTAAAACGGTTTAAACCGGATCAATCCGGTTTTATCCGGCTTCCACCGGTTTTACCCAGTTCTATATGGTTTAAACCGGTTTAAACCTGTTCAATCCGATTTCATCTGGTTTAAACCAATTCAACCCAGTTTTATCCGGTTTAAACCGGTTCAATCTTGTTTTATCCGGTTTAAACCGGTTGAAACCAGTTCAATCCGGTTTTGTCCGGTTTAGACCAGTTCAATCCGGTTTTATCCGGTTTAAACCGGTTCTATGCTGTTTATACCAGTTTAAGCCTGTTCAATCGGGTTTTATCCAGTTTAGACCTGTTTAAGCCGGTTCATTCCGGTTTTATCCAGCTTAAACCGGTTTAAACCCTTTCAATCCGTTTTTATCCAGTTTCAACCGGTTTACACCGGTTCAATCCAGTTTTATCCAGTTTATACCATTTCTATCCGGTTCTATCCATTTTAAACCGGTTTAAACCAGTTCATTCCGTTTTTATCCGGTTTCAACCGGTTTGAACCGGTTCAATCCGGTTTTATCCGGTTTCAACCGGTTTGAACCGGTTCAATCCGGTTTAAACCGGTTTAAGCCGGTTCAATCCGGTTTTATCCGGTTTAAACCAGTTCAATCTGGTTTGATCCGGTTTAAACCAGTTTGAACCGGTTAAATCCGGTTTTATCCGTTTTAAACCGGTTCTATCCGGTTCTATCCGGTTGAAACCAGTTTAAACCGGTTCAATCCGGTTTTCTCCGGTTTAAACCGGTTCAATCCGGTTTTATCCGGTTTAAAACCGGTTCAATCTGGTTTTATCCGGTTTAAACCCGTTTTATCCAGTTTAGACCAGTTTAAACCAGTTCAATCCGGTTTTAATCGGATTAAACCGGTTCAATCTGGTTTTATCCGGTTTAAACCGCTTTAAAACGGTTTAATCCGGTTTTATCCGGTTTAAACCAGTTTGAACCGTTTCAATCCGGTTTTATCCGGTTTAAACCAGTTTAAACCGGTTCTATCCTTTTTAAATCGGATTAAACTGGATCTATCCTGTTCTATCCTGTTTTAACTGGATTAAACCAGTTCAATCCGGTTTTATCCAGTTTAAACCGGTTCTATCCGTTTCCATCTGGTTTAAAAGGGTTTAAACTGGTTCAATCCGGTTTTATACGTTTTAAACCAGTTCAATCTGATTTTATCCGGTTTAAACTGGTTCAATTTGGTTTTATCCGGTTTAAACGGGTTTGAACCGGTTCAATCCGGTATTATCCGGTTTAAACCGGTTTAAACCGGGTCAATCCTGTTTTATTCGGTTTAAACCTCTTCAATCCGGTTTTCTCCAGTTTAAACCGGTTTAAACAGGTTCAATCCGGTTTTATCCAGTTTAAACCGGTTCTATCCGGTTCTATCCGGTTGAAACCAGTTTAAACCGGTTCAATCCGTTTTTATCCGGTTTAAACCAGTTCAATCCGGTTTTATCCACTTTAAACCGGTTTAAACCGGTTCAATCCGGTTTTATCCGGTTTAAACCGGTTCTATCCGTTTCCATCTGGTTTAAAAGGGTTTAAACTGGTTCAATCCGGTTTTATACGTTTTAAACCAGTTCAATCTGATTTTATCCGGTTTAAACTGGTTCAATTTGGTTTTATCCGGTTTAAACGGGTTTGAACCGGTTCTATCCGCTTTTATCCGCTTTAAACCGGTTTAAACCGGGTCAATCCTGTTTTATTCGGTTTAAACCTCTTCAATCCGGTTTTCTCCAGTTTAAACCGGTTTAAACAGGTTCAATCCGGTTTTATCCAGTTTAAACCGGTTCTATCCGGTTCTATCCGGTTGAAACCAGTTTAAACCGGTTCAATCCGTTTTTATCCGGTTTAAACCAGTTCAATCCGGTTTTATCCACTTTAAACCGGTTTAAACCGGTTCAATCCGGTTTTATCCGGTTTAAACCGGTTCTGTCCGTTTCCATCTGGTTTAAAAGGGTTTAAACTGGTTCAATCCGGTTTTATACGTTTTAAACCAGTTCAATCTGATTTTATCCGGTTTAAACTGGTTCAATTTGGTTTTATCCGGTTTAAACGGGTTTGAACCGGTTCAATCCGCTTTTATCCGCTTTAAACCAGTTTAAACCGGGTCAATCCTGTTTTATTCGGTTTAAACCTCTTCAATCCGGTTTTCTCCAGTTTAAACCGGTTTAAACAGGTTCAATCCGATTTCATCCAGTTTAAACCGGTTCTATCCGGTTCTATCCGGTTGAAACCAGTTTAAACCGGTTCAATCCGTTTTTATCCGGTTTAAACCAGTTCAATCCGGTTTTATCCACTTTAAACCGGTTTAAACCGGTTCAATCCGGTTTTATCCGGTTTAAACCGGTTCTATCCGGTTCCTTCCGGTTTAAACCGGTTCTATCCGGTTCTATCTGGTTTAAGCCGGTTTAAACCGGTTCAATCCGTTTTTATCCGGTTTAAACTGGATCAATCCGGTTTTATCCGGTTTAAACCGGTTCAAACTGGTTCAATCCGGTTTTATCCGGTTTAAACCGGTTCTATCCGGTTTAAACCGGTTTACACCGCTTCAATCCGGTTTTATCCGGTTTAAACCGGTTTAAACCGGTTCAATCGGTTTTTATCTGGTTTAATCCGGATTAAACCGGTTCTATCCGGTTTTATCCAGTTTAAACCGGTTCAATCCGTTTTTTCCGGTTTAAACCGGTTTAAACCAGTTCATTCTGGTTTTATCCGGTTTAAGCCGGTTCAATCTGGTTTAAACCGTTTCAATCTGGTTTTATCCGGTTTAAACCAGTTCTATCCAGTTTTATCCGGTTGAAACCAGTTTAAACCGGTTCAGTCCGGTTTTATCCGGTTTAAACCATTTCAATCCGGTTTTATCCGGTTTAAATCGGTTCTATCCGGTTCTATCCGGTTTAAACCGTTTTTATCCGGTTTAGACCGTTTTAAACCAGTTCAATCCGGTTTTAATCGGCTTAAACTGGTTCAATCTGGTTTTATCCAGTTTAAAGCGCTTTAAAACGGTTTAATCCGGTTTTATCCGTTTTAAACCAGTTTGAACCAGTTCAATCCGGTTTTATCTCGTTTAGACCGGTTCTATCCGGTTCTATCCTTTTTAAATCGGATTAAACTTGTTCTATCCTGTTCTATCCTGTTTTAACTGGATTAAACCAGTTCAATCCGGTTTTATCCGGTTTAAACCGGTTCTATCCGTTTCCATCTGGTTTAAACGGGTTTCAAATGGTTCAATCCGGTTTTATCCGTTTTGAACTGGTTCAATCTGATTTTATCCGGTTTAAACTGTTTCAATTTGGTTTTATCCGGTTTAAACCAGTTTGAACTGGTTCAATCCGGTTTTATCCGGTTTAAACCAGTTTAAACTGGGTCAATCCGGTTTTATCCAGTTTAAACCTATTCAATCCGGTTTTCTCCAGTTTAAACCGGTTTAGACTGTTTCAATCCGGTTTTATCCAGTTTAAACCGGTTCTATCCGGTTCTATCCGGTTGAAACCGGTTTCAACCGGTTCAACCCGGTTTTATCCTGTTTAAACCAGTTCAATCCGGTTTTATCCGGTTTAAACCGGTTCTATCCGGTTCTATCCGGTTTAAACTGGTTCTATCCGGTTCTATCCGGTTGAAACCGGTTTAATACGGTTCAATCCGGTTTTATCCGGTTTCAACCGGTTTTACCCGGTTCTATATGGTTTAAACAGGTTTAAACCTGTTCAATCCGATTTCATCTGGTTTAAACCGATTCAACCCAGTTTTATCCGGTTTACACCGGTTCAATCTGGTTTTATCCGGTTTAAACTGGTTGAAACCGGTTCTATCCGGTTTAGACCGGTTCAAACCGGTTCAATCCGTCTTTATCCGGTTTAAACCGGTTCTATCCATTTCTATCTGGTTTAAACCGGTTTAAACTTTTTCAATCCGGTTTTATCCGGTTTAAAGTGGTTCTATCCGTTTTAAACCGGGTTAAAACAGTTCATTCCAGTTTTATCCGGTTTAAATTGGTTCAATCTGTTTTTATCCGGTTTAAACCTGTTCTATTCGGTTTAAACCGGTTTGAACCGGTTCAATCCGGTTTTATCCGGTTTAAACCGGTTCTATCCGTTTCCATCCGGTTAAAACCGGTTCTATCCGATTCTATCCGGTTTAAACCGGTTTAAACCGTTTCAATCCGTTTTTATCCGGTTTAAACCTGTTCAATCCGGTTTTATCCACTTTAAACCGTTTCTATCCGGTTTTATCCGGTTTAAACCGGTTTAGCCCTTTTCTATCCGGTTAAAACCGGTTTAAACCGGTTCAATCCCATTTTATCCGGTTTAAACCGGTTCAATCCGGTTTTATCGGGTTTAAACCGGTTTAAGCTGGTTCAATCCCGTTTTATCCGGTTTAAACTGGTTCAATCTGGTTTTATCTGGTTTAAACTGGTGGAAACCAGTTCTATCCGGTTTAGACCGGTTCAAACCGGTTCAATCCGGTTTTATCCGGTTTAAACCGGTTCTATCCGTTGCTATCTGGTTTAAACCGGTTTAAACTGGTTCAATCTGGTTTTATCCATTTTAAACCGGTTCAGTCTGGTTTTATCCGGTTTAAACTGGTTCAATTTGGTTTTATCCGGTTTAAACCGGTTTGAACTGGTTCAATCCGGTTTAAACCGGTTTGAACTGGTTCAATCCGGTTTAAAACGGTTTGAACCGGTTCAATCCGGTTTTATCCGGTTTAAACCTGTTCTATCCGGTTTAAACCACTTTAAACCGGTTAATCCGGTTTTATCCGGCTTAAACCGGTTCAATCTGGTATTATCTGGTTTAAACTGGTTCAATTTGGATTTATCCCGTTTAAACCGGTTTTATCCGGTTTAAACCGGTATAAACCAGTTCAATCCGGTTTTATCCTGTTTAAACCGGTTTAAACCGGATCAATCCGGTTTTATCCGGCTTCCACCGGTTTTACCCAGTTCTATATGGTTTAAACCGGTTTAAACCTGTTCAATCCGATTTCATCTGGTTTAAACCAATTCAACCCAGTTTTATCCGGTTTAAACCGGTTCAATCTTGTTTTATCCGGTTTAAACCGGTTGAAACCTGTTCAATCCGGTTTTGTCCGGTTTAGACCAGTTCAATCCGGTTTTATCCGGTTTAAACCGGTTCTATGCTGTTTATACCAGTTTAAGCCTGTTCAATCGGGTTTTATCCAGTTTAGACCTGTTTAAGCCGGTTCATTCCGGTTTTATCCAGCTTAAACCGGTTTAAACCCTTTCAATCCGTTTTTATCCAGTTTCAACCGGTTTACACCGGTTCAATCCAGTTTTATCCAGTTTATACCATTTCTATCCGGTTCTATCCATTTTAAACCGGTTTAAACCAGTTCATTCCGTTTTTATCCGGTTTCAACCGGTTTGAACCGGTTCAATCCGGTTTTATCCGGTTTCAACCGGTTTGAACCGGTTCAATCCGGTTTAAACCGGTTTAAGCCGGTTCAATCCGGTTTTATCCGGTTTAAACCAGTTCAATCTGGTTTTATCCGGTTTAAACCAGTTTGAACCGGTTAAATCCGGTTTTATCCGTTTTAAACCGGTTCTATCCGGTTCTATCCGGTTGAAACAAGTTTAAACCGGTTCAATCCGGTTTTCTCCGGTTTAAACCGGTTCAATCCGGTTTTATCCGGTTTAAAACCGGTTCAATCTGGTTTTATCCGGTTTAAACCCGTTTTATCCAGTTTAGACCAGTTTAAACCAGTTCAATCCGGTTTTAATCGGATTAAACCGGTTCAATCTGGTTTTATCCGGTTTAAACCGCTTTAAAACGGTTTAATCCGGTTTTATCCGGTTTAAACCAGTTTGAACCGTTTCAATCCGGTTTTATCCGGTTTAAACCAGTTTAAACCGGTTCTATCCGGTTCTATCCTTTTTAAATCGGATTAAACTGGTTCTATCCTGTTCTATCCTGTTTTAACTGGATTAAACCAGTTCAATCCGGTTTTATCCGGTTTAAACCGGTTCTATCCGTTTCCATCTGGTTTAAAAGGGTTTAAACTGGTTCAATCCGGTTTTATACGTTTTAAACCAGTTCAATCTGATTTTATCCGGTTTAAACTGGTTCAATTTGGTTTTATCCGGTTTAAACGGGTTTGAACCGGTTCAATCCGGTTTTATCCGGTTTAAACCGGTTTAAACCGGGTCAATCCTGTTTTATTCGGTTTAAACCTCTTCAATCCGGTTTTCTCCAGTTTAAACCGGTTTAAACAGGTTCAATCCGGTTTTATCCAGTTTAAACCGGTTCTATCCGGTTCTATCCGGTTGAAACCAGTTTAAACCGGTTCAATCCGTTTTTATCCGGTTTAAACCAGTTCAATCCGGTTTTATCCACTTTAAACCGGTTTAAACCGGTTCAATCCGGTTTTATCCGGTTTAAACCGGTTCTATCCGTTTCCATCTGGTTTAAAAGGGTTTAAACTGGTTCAATCCGGTTTTATACGTTTTAAACCAGTTCAATCTGATTTTATCCGGTTTAAACTGGTTCAATTTGGTTTTATCCGGTTTAAACGGGTTTGAACCGGTTCAATCCGCTTTTATCCGCTTTAAACCGGTTTAAACCGGGTCAATCCTGTTTTATTCGGTTTAAACCTCTTCAATCCGGTTTTCTCCAGTTTAAACCGGTTTAAACAGGTTCAATCCGATTTTATCCAGTTTAAACCGGTTCTATCCGGTTCTATCGGGTTGAAACCAGTTTAAACCGGTTCAATCCGTTTTTATCCGGTTTAAACCAGTTCAATCCGGTTTTATCCACTTTAAACCGGTTTAAACCGGTTCAATCCGGTTTTATCCGGTTTAAACCGGTTCTATCCGGTTCCTTCCGGTTTAAACCGGTTCTATCCGGTTCTATCTGGTTTAAGCCGGTTTAAACCGGTTCAATCCGTTTTTATCCGGTTTAAACTGGATCAATCCGGTTTTATCCGGTTTAAACCGGTTCAAACTGGTTCAATCCGGTTTTATCCGGTTTAAACCGGTTCTATCCGGTTTAAACCGGTTTACACCGCTTCAATCCGGTTTTATCCGGTTTAAACCGGTTTAAACCGGTTCAATCGGTTTTTATCTGGTTTAATCCGGATTAAACCGGTTCTATCCGGTTTTATCCAGTTTAAACCGGTTCAATCCGTTTTTTCCGGTTTAAACCGGTTTAAACCAGTTCATTCTGGTTTTATCCGGTTTAAGCCGGTTCAATCTGGTTTAAACCGTTTCAATCTGGTTTTATCCGGTTTTAACCCGTTTAAACCGCTTCAATCCGGTTTTATCCGGTTTATACCAGTTCTATCCAGTTTTATCCGGTTGAAACCAGTTTAAACCGGTTCAGTCCGGTTTTATCCGGTTTAAACCATTTCAATCCGGTTTTATCCGGTTTAAATCGGTTCTATCCGGTTCTATCCGGTTTAAACCGTTTTTATCCGGTTTAGACCGTTTTAAACCAGTTCAATCCGGTTTTAATCGGCTTAAACTGGTTCAATCTGGTTTTATCCAGTTTAAAGCACTTTAAAACGGTTTAATCCGGTTTTATCCGTTTTAAACCAGTTTGAACCAGTTCAATCCGGTTTTATCTCGTTTAGAGCGGTTCTATCCGGTTCTATCCTTTTTAAATCGGATTAAACTGGTTCTATCCTGTTCTATCCTGTTTTAACTGGATTAAACCAGTTCAATCCGGTTTTATCCGGTTTAAACCGGTTCTATCCGTTTCCATCTGGTTTAAACGGGTTTCAAATGGTTCAATCCGGTTTTATCCGTTTTGAACTGGTTCAATCCGGTTTAAAACGGTTTGAACCGGTTCAATCCGGTTTTATCCGGTTTAAACCTGTTCTATCCGGTTTAAACCACTTTAAACCGGTTAATCCGGTTTTATCCGGCTTAAACCGGTTCAATCTGGTATTATCTGGTTTAAACTGGTTCAATTTGGATTTATCCCGTTTAAACCGGTTTTATCCGGTTTAAACCGGTATAAACCAGTTCAATCCGGTTTTATCCTGTTTAAACCGGTTTAAACCGGATCAATCCGGTTTTATCCGGCTTCCACCAGTTTTACCCAGTTCTATATGGTTTAAACCGGTTTAAACCTGTTCAATCCGATTTCATCTGGTTTAAACAAATTCAACCCAGTTTTATCCGGTTTAAACCGGTTCAATCTTGTTTTATCCGGTTTGAACCGGTTGAAACCAGTTCAATCCGGTTTTGTCCGGTTTAGACCAGTTCAATCCGGTTTTATCCGGTTTAAACCGGTTCTATGCTGTTTATACCAGTTTAAGCCTGTTCAATCGGGTTTTATCCAGTTTAGACCTGTTTAAGCCGGTTCATTCCGGTTTTATCCAGCTTAAACCGGTTTAAACCCTTTCAATCCGTTTTTATCCAGTTTCAACCGGTTTACACCGGTTCAATCCAGTTTTATCCAGTTTATACCATTTCTATCCGGTTCTATCCGTTTTAAACCGGTTTAAACCAGTTCATTCCGTTTTTATCCGGTTTCAACCGGTTTGAACCGGTTCAATCCGGTTTTATCCGGTTTCAACCGGTTTGAACCGGTTCAATCCGGTTTAAACCGGTTTAAGCCGGTTCAATCCGGTTTTATCCGGTTTAAACCAGTTCAATCTGGTTTGATCCGGTTTAAACCAGTTTGAACCGGTTAAATCCGGTTTTCTCCGGTTTAAACCGGTTCAATCCGCTTTTATCCGGTTTAAAACCGGTTCAATCTGGTTTTATCCAGTTTAAACCCGTTTTATCCAGTTTAGACCAGTTTAAACCAGTTCAATCCGGTTTTAATCGGATTAAACCGGTTCAATCTGGTTTTATCCGGTTTAAACCGCTTTAAAACGGTTTAATCCGGTTTTATCCGGTTTAAACCAGTTTGAACCGTTTCAATCCGGTTTTATCCGGTTTAAACCAGTTTAAACCGGTTCTATCCGGTTCTATCCTTTTTAAATCGGATTAAACTGGTTCTATCCTGTTCTATCCTGTTTTAACTGGATTAAACCAGTTCAATCCGGTTTTATCCGGTTTAAACCGGTTCTATCCGTTTCCATCTGGTTTAAAAGGGTTTAAACTGGTTCAATCCGGTTTTATACGTTTTAAACCAGTTCAATCTGATTTTATCCGGTTTAAACTGGTTCAATTTGGTTTTATCCGGTTTAAACGGGTTTAAGCTGGTTCAATCCCGTTTTATCCGGTTTAAACTGGTTCAATCTGGTTTTATCTGGTTTAAACTGGTGGAAACCAGTTCTATCCGGTTTAGACCGGTTCAAACCGGTTCAATCCGGTTTTATCCGGTTTAAACCGGTTCTATCCGTTGCTATCTGGTTTAAACCGGTTTAAACTGGTTCAATCTGGTTTTATCCATTTTAAACCGGTTCAGTCTGGTTTTATCCGGTTTAAACTGGTTCAATTTGGTTTTATCCGGTTTAAACCGGTTTGAACCGGTTCAATCCGGTTTTAACCGTTTTAAATCTGTTTGAACCGGTTCAATCCGGTTTTATCTGGTTTAAACCGCTTTGAACTGGTTCAATCCGGTTTTATCCGGTTTAAACCTGTTCAATCCGGTTCTATCCGGTTTAAACCGGTTTAAACCGGTTAATCTGGTTTTATCCGGCTTAAACCGGTTCAATCTGGTATTATCCGGTTTAAACTGGTTCAATTTGGTTTTATCCCGTTTAAACCGGTTTTATCTGGTTTAAACCGGTATAAACCAGTTCACTCCGGTTTTATCCTGTTTAAACCGGTTTAAACCGGATCAATCCGGTTTTATCCGGCTTCAACCGGTTTTACCCAGTTCTATACGGTTTAAACCGGTTTAAACCTGATCAATACGATTTCATCCGGTTTAAACCAATTCAACCCTGTTTTATCCGGTTTAAACCGGTTTAAGCTGGTTCAATCCGGTTTTATCCGGTTTAAACCGGTTCAATCTTGTTTTATCCGGTTTGAACCGGTTGAAACCAGTTCAATCCGGTTTTGTCCGGTTTAGACCAGTTCAATCCGGTTTTATCCGGTTTAAACCGGTTCTATGCTGTTTATACCAGTTTAAGCCTGTTCAATCGGGTTTTATCCAGTTTAGACCTGTTTAAGCCGGTTCATTCCGGTTTTATCCAGCTTAAACCGGTTTAAACCCTTTCAATCCGTTTTTATCCAGTTTCAACTAGTTTACACCGGTTCAATCCGGTTTTATCCGGTTTATACCGTTGCTATCCGGTTCTATCCGTTTTAAACCGGTTTAAACCAGTTCATTCCGGGTTTATCCGGTTTCAACCGGTTTGAACCGGTTCAATCCGGTTTTATCCGGTTTTAACCAGTTTGAACCGGTTCAATCCGGTTTTATCCGGTTTAAACCGGTTTAAGCCGGTTCAATCCGGTTTTATCCGTTTTAAACCGGTTCAATCTGGTTTTATCCGGTTTAAATTGATTCAATTTGGTTTTATCCGGTTTAAACCGGTTTTATCCGTTTTATACTGGTTTAATCCAGTTCATTCCGGTTATATCCGGTTTAAACCGGTTTGAACCAGTTCAGTCCTGTTTTATCCGGTTTAAACCAGTTCTATCCGGTTCTATACAGTTGAAACCGTTTTAAACCGGTTCAATCAGGTTTTATCAGGTTTAAACCGGTTCTATCCGGTTTTATCCGGTTTTAGACCGGTTCAATCTCGTTTTTTCCGGTTTAAACCACTTTAAACTGATTCAATCCAGTTTTATCTGGTTTAAACCGGTTCTCTCCGGTTTTATCGGGTTTAAACCGGTTTAAGCTGGTTCAATCCGGTTTTATCCGGTTTAAACTGGTTCAATCTGGTTTTATCCGGTTTAAACTGGTTGAAACCGGTACTATCCGGTTCAGACCGGTTCAAACCGGTTCAATCCGTCTTTATCCGGTTTAAACCGGTTCTATCCGTTTCTATCTGGTTTAAACCGGTTTAAACTGGTTCAATCTGGTTTTATCCATTTTAAACCTGTTCAGTCTGGTTTTATCCGGTTTAAACTGGTTCAGTTTGGTTCAATCCGGTTTAAACCGGTTTGAACCGGTTCAATCCGGTTTAAACCGGTTTGAACTGGTTCAATCCGGTTTAAAACGGTTTGAACCGGTTCAATCCGGTTTTATCCGGTTTAAACCTGTTCTATCCGGTTTAAACCACTTTAAACCGGTGAATCCGGTTTTATCCGGCTTAAACCGGTTCAATCTGGTATTATCTGGTTTACACTGGTTCAATTTGGATTTATCCCGTTTAAACCGGTTTTATCCGGTTTAAACCGGTATAAACCAGTTCAATCCGGTTTTATCCTGTTTAAACCGGTTTAAACCGGATCAATCCGGTTTTATCCGGCTTCCACCGGTTTTACCCAGTTCTATATGGTTTAAACCGGTTTAAACCTGTTCAATCCGATTTCATCTGGTTTAAACAAATTCAACCCAGTTTTATCCGGTTTAAACCGGTTCAATCTTGTTTTATCCGGTTTAAACCGGTTGAAACCAGTTCAATCCGGTTTTGTCCGGTTTAGACCAGTTCAATCCGGTTTTATCCGGTTTAAACCGGTTCTATGCTGTTTATACCAGTTTAAGCCTGTTCAATCGGGTTTTATCCAGTTTAGACCTGTTTAAGCCGGTTCATTCCGGTTTTATCCAGCTTAAACCGGTTTAAACCCTTTCAATCCGTTTTTATCCAGTTTCAACCAGTTTACACCGGTTCAATCCAGTTTTATCCAGTTTATACCATTTCTATCCGGTTCTATCCGTTTTAAACCGGTTTAAACCAGTTCATTCCGTTTTTATCCGGTTTCAACCGGTTTGAAGCGGTTCAATCCGGTTTTATCCGGTTTCAACCGGTTTGAACCGGTTCAATCCGGTTTAAACCGGTTTAAGCCGGTTCAATCCGGTTTTATCCGGTTTAAACCAGTTCAATCTGGTTTGATCCGGTTTAAACCAGTTTGAACCGGTTAAATCCGGTTTTCTCCGGTTTAAACCGGTTCAATCCGGTTTTATCCGGTTTAAAACCGGTTCAATCTGGTTTTATCCAGTTTAAACCCGTTTTATCCAGTTTAGACCAGTTTAAACCAGTTCAATCCGGTTTTAATCGGATTAAACCGGTTCAATCTGGTTTTATCCGGTTTAAACCGCTTTAAAACGGTTTAATCCGGTTTTATCCGGTTTAAACCAGTTTGAACCGTTTCAATCCGGTTTTATCCGGTTTAAACCAGTTTAAACTGGTTCTATCCTGTTCTATCCTGTTTTAACTGGATTAAACCAGTTCAATCCGGTTTTATCCGGTTTAAACCGGTCCTATCCGTTTCCATCTGGTTTAAAAGGGTTTAAACTGGTTCAATCCGGTTTTATACGTTTTAAACCAGTTCAATCTGATTTTATCCGGTTTAAACTGGTTCAATTTGGTTTTATCCGGTTTAAACGGGTTTGAACCGGTTCAATCCGGTTTTATCCGGTTTAAACCGGTTTAAACCGGGTCAATCCTGTTTTATTCGGTTTACACCTCTTCAATCCGGTTTTCTCCACTTTAAACCGGTTTAAACAGGTTCAATCCGGTTTTATCCAGTTTAAACCGGTTCTATCCGGTTCTATCCGGTTGAAACCAGTTTAAACCGGTTCAATCCGTTTTTATCCGGTTTAAACCAGTTCAATCCGGTTTTATCCACTTTAAACCGGTTTAAACCGGTTCAATCCGGTTTTATCCGGTTTAAACCGGTTCTATCCGTTTCCATCTGGTTTAAAAGGGTTTAAACTGGTTCAATCCGGTTTTATACGTTTTAAACCAGTTCAATCTGATTTTATCCGGTTTAAACTGGTTCAATTTGGTTTTATCCGGTTTAAACGGGTTTGAACCGGTTCAATCCACTTTTATCCGCTTTAAACCGGTTTAAACCGGGTCAAACCTGTTCTATTCGGTTTAAACCTCTTCAATCCGGTTTTCTCCAGTTTAAACCGGTTTAAACAGGTTCAGTCCGATTTTATCCAGTTTAAACCGGTTCTATCCGGTTCTATCCGGTTGAAACCAGTTTAAACCGGTTCAATCCGTTTTTATCCGGTTTAAACCAGTTCAATCCGGTTTTATCCACTTTAAACCGGTTTAAACCGGTTCAATCCGGTTTTATCCGGTTTAAACCGGTTCTATCCGGTTCCTTCCGGTTTAAACCGGTTCTATCCGGTTCTATCTGGTTTAAGCCGGTTTAAACCGGTTCAATCCGTTTTTATCCGGTTTAAACTGGATCAATCCGGTTTTATCCGGTTTAAACCGGTTCAAACTGGTTCAATCCGGTTTTATCCGGTTTAAACCGGTTCTATCCGGTTTAAACCGGTTCTATCCGGTTTAAACCGGTTTACACCGCTTCAATCCGGTTTTATCCGGTTTAAACCGGTTTAAACCGGTTCAATCGGTTTTTATCTGGTTTAATCCGGATTAAACCGGTTCTATCCGGTTTTATCCAGTTTAAACCGGTTCAATCCGTTTTTTCCGGTTTAAACCGGTTTAAACCAGTTCATTCTGGTTTTATCCGGTTTAAGCCGGTTCAATCTGGTTTAAACCGTTTCAATCTGGTTTTATCCGGTTTTAACCCGTTTAAACCGCTTCAATCCGGTTTTATCCGGTTTAAACCAGTTCTCTCCAGTTTTATCCGGTTGAAACCAGTTTAAACCGGTTCAGTCCGGTTTTATCCGGTTTAAACCATTTCAATCCGGTTTTATCCGGTTTAAATCGGTTCTATCCGGTTCTATCCGGTTTAAACCGTTTTTATCCGGTTTAGACCGTTTTAAACCAGTTCAATCCGGTTTTAATCGGCTTAAACTGGTTCAATCTGGTTTTATCCAGTTTAAAGCGCTTTAAAACGGTTTAATCCGGTTTTATCCGTTTTAAACCAGTTTGAACCAGTTCAATCCGGTTTTATCTCGTTTAGACCGGTTCTATCCGGTTCTATCCTTTTTAAATCGGATTAAACTGGTTCTATCCTGTTCTATCCTGTTTTAACTGGATTAAACCAGTTCAATCCGGTTTTATCCGGTTTAAACCGGTTCTATCCGTTTCCATCTGGTTTAAACGGGTTTCAAATGGTTCAATCCGGTTTTATCCGTTTTGAACTGGTTCAATCTGATTTTATCCGGTTTAAACTGTTTCAATTTGGTTTTATCCGGTTTAAACCAGTTTGAACCGGTTCAATCCGGTTTTATCCGGTTTAAACCAGTTTAAACTGGGTCAATCCGGTTTTATCCAGTTTAAACCTATTCAATCCGGTTTTCTCCAGTTTAAACCGGTTTAGACTGTTTCAATCCGGTTTTATCCAGTTTAAACCGGTTCTATCCGGTTCTATCCGGTTTAAACTGGTTCTATCCGGTTCTATCCGGTTGAAAGCGGTTTAATACGGTTCAATCTGGTTTTATCCGGTTTCAACCGGTTTTACCTGGTTCTATATGGTTTAAACAGGTTTAAACCTGTTCAATCCGATTTCATCCGGTTTAAACCGATTCAACCCAGTTTTATCCGGTTTAAACCGGTTCAATCTGGTTTTATCCGGTTTAAACTGGTTGAAACCGGTTCTATCCGGTTTAGACCGGTTCAAACCGGTTCAATCCGTCTTTATCCGGTTTAAACCGGTTCTATCCATTTCTATCTGGTTTAAACCGGTTTAAACTTTTTCAATCCGGTTTTATCCGGTTTAAAGTGGTTCTATCCGTTTTAAACCGGGTTAAAACAGTTCATTCCGGTTTTATCCGGTTTAAATTGGGTCAATCTGTTTTTATCCGGTTTAAACCTGTTCTATCCGGTTTAAACAGGTTTGAACCGGTTCAATCCGGTTTTATCCGGTTTAAACCGGTTCTATCCGTTTCCATCCGGTTAAAACCGGTTCTATCCGATTCTATCCGGTTTAAACTGGTTTAAACCGTTTCAATCCGTTTTTATCCGGTTTAAACCTGTTCAATCCGGTTTTATCCACTTTAAACCGTTTCTATCCGGTTTTATCCGGTTTAAACCGGTTTAGCCCTTTTCTATCCGGTTAAAACCGGTTTAAACCGGTTCAATCCCATTTTATCCGGTTTAAACCGGTTCAATCCGGTTTTATCGGGTTTAAACCGGTTTAAGCTGGTTCAATCCCGTTTTATCCGGTTTAAACTGGTTCAATCTGGTTTTATCTGGTTTAAACTGGTGGAAACCAGTTCTATCCGGTTTAGACCGGTTCAAACCGGTTCAATCCGGTTTTATCCGGTTTAAACCGGTAATATCCGTTGCTATCTGGTTTAAACCGGTTTAAACTGGTTCAATCTGGTTTTATCCATTTTAAACCGGTTCAGTCTGGTTTTATCCGGTTTAAACTGGTTCAATTTGGTTTTATCCGGTTTAAACCGGTTTGAACCGGTTCAATCCGGTTTTAACCGTTTTAAATCTGTTTGAACCGGTTCAATCCGGTTTTATCTGGTTTAAACCGCTTTGAACTGGTTCAATCCGGTTTTATCCGGCTTAAACCGGTTCAATCTGGTATTATCCGGTTTAAACTGGTTCAATTTGGTTTTATCCCGTTTATACCGGTTTTATCTGGTTTAAACCGGTATAAACCAGTTCACTCCGGTTTTATCCTGTTTAAACCGGTTTAAACCGGATCAATCCGGTTTTATCCGGCTTCAACCGGTTTTACCCAGTTCTATACGGTTTAAACCGGTTTAAACCTGATCAATCCGATTTCATCCGGTTTAAACCAATTCAACCCTGTTTTATCCGGTTTAAACCGGTTTAAGCTGGTTCAATCCGGTTTTATCCGGTTTAAACCGGTTCAATCTTGTTTTATCCGGTTTGAACCGGTTGAAACCAGTTCAATCCGGTTTTGTCCGGTTTAGACCAGTTCAATCCGGTTTTATCCGGTTTAAACCGGTTCTATGCTGTTTATACCAGTTTAAGCCTGTTCAATCGGGTTTTATCCAGTTTAGACCTGTTTAAGCCGGTTCATTCCGGTTTTATCCAGCTTAAACCGGTTTAAACCCTTTCAATCCGTTTTTATCCAGTTTCAACCAGTTTACACCAGTTCAATCCGGTTTTATCCGGTTTATACCGTTGCTATCCGGTTCTATCCGTTTTAAACCGGTTTAAACCAGTTCATTCCGGTTTTATCCGGTTTCAACCGGTTTGAACCGGTTCAATCCGGTTTTATCCGGTTTTAACCAGTTTGAACCGGTTCAATCCGGTTTTATCCGGTTTAAACCAGTTCAATCTGGTTTGAACCGGTTTAAACCAGTTTGAACTGGTTCAATCCTGTTTTATCCAGTTTAAACCGGTTTAAGCCGGTTCAATCCGGTTTTATCCAGTTTAAACCGGTTCTATCCGGTTCTATCCGGTTGAAACCAGTTTAAACCGGTTCAATCCGGTTTTATCCGGTTTAAACCGGTGTTATCCGGTTTAGACCAGTTTAAACCAGTTCAATCCGGTTTTAATCGGATTAAACCGGTTCAATCTGGTTTTATCCGGTTTAAACCGCTTTAAAACGGTTTAATCCGGTTTTATCCGGTTTAAACCAGTTTGAACCGTTTCAATCCGGTTTTATCCGGTTTAAACCATTTAAACCGGTTCAATCCGGTTTTATCCGGTTTAAACCGGTTCTATCCGGTTCTATCCGGTTTAAACCGGTTCTATCCGGTTTAAACCGGTTTAAACCGCTTCAATCCGGTTTTATCCGGTTTAAACCGGTTTAAACCGGTTCAATCCGGTTTTATCCGGTTTAAACGGGTTTCAACCGGTTCTATCCGGTTTAAACCGGTTTGAGCCGGTTCATGCCTGTTTTATCCGGTTTAAACCGGATACTGGTTTAAACCGGTTCTATCCAGTTTAAACAGGTTTAAGCCGGTTCAATCCGGTTTTATCCAGTTTAACCCGGTTCAATCCGTTTTTTCCGGTTTAAATCGGTTTAAACCAGTTCATTCCGGTTTTATCCGGTTTAAGCCGGTTCAATCCGGTTTAAACCGTTTCAATCTGGTTTTATCCGGTTTGAACCGGTTTAAACCGCTTCAATCCGGTTTTATCCGGTTTAAACCGGTTCTATCCAGTTCTATCCGGTTGAAACCGGTTTAATACGGTTCAATCCGGTTTGATCCGGTTTAAACCGGTTCAATCTGGTTTTATCCGGTTTAAACCGGTTTTAACCGATTCAATCCGGTTTATCCAGTATAAACTGGTTTAATCCGTTTCAATCCGGTTTTATCTGCTTTAAACCGATTTAAACCGGTTCAGTCCGGTTTTATCCGGTTTCAACCGGTTTTACCCGGTTCTATACGGTTTAAACAGGTTTAAACCTGTTCAATCCGATTTCATCCGGTTTAAACCGATTCAACCCAGTTTTATCCGGTTTAAACCGGTTTAAGCAGGTTCAATCCGGTTTTATCCAGTTTAAACTGGTTTTATCCGTTTTAAACCGGTTTAATCCAGTTCAATCCGGTTTTATCCGGTTTAAACCGGTTTGAACCGGTTCAATACGGTTTAATCTGGTTTAAACCGGTTTGAACCGGTTCAATCCGCTTTAAACCAGTTTAAGCCGGTTCAATCCTGTTTTATCCGGTTTAAACCGGTTCTATCCGTTTCTATACAGTTGAAACCGGTATAAACTGGTTCAATCCGGTTTTATCCGGTTTAAACCGGTTCAGTCTGGTTTTATCCGGTTTAAACCGGTTTAAAACGGTTCAATCCGGTTTTATCCGGTTTAAACCGGTTCTATGCTGTTTATACCAGTTTAAGCCTGTTCAATCGGGTTTTATCCGGTTTAGACCTGTTTAAGCTGGTTCATTCCGGTTTTATCCAGTTTAAAGCGGTTTAAACCCTTCCAATCCGATTTTATCCGGTTTAAACCGGTTCAATCCAGTTTTATCAGGTTTAAACCGGTTTAAGCTGGTTGAATCCGGTTTTATTCGGTTTAAACCAGTTCAGTCTTGTTTTATCCGGTTTAAACCGGTTGAAACCAGTTCAATCTGGTTTTATCTGGTTTAGACCAGTTCAAACCGGTTCAGTCCGGTTTTATCCGGTTTAAACCAGTTCTATCCATTTCTATCTGATTTAAACCGGTTTAAACTGGTTCAATCCGATTTTATCCGTTTTAAACCGGTTCAATCTGGTTTTATCCGGTTTAAACTGATTCAATTTGGTTTTATCCGGTTTAAACCGGTTTTATCCGTTTTATACTGGTTTAATCCAGTTCATTCCGGTTATATCCGGTTTAAACCGGTTTGAACCAGTTCAGTCCTGTTTTATCCGGTTTAAACCGGTTCTATCCGGTTCTATACAGTTGAAACCGGTTTAAACCGGTTCAATCAGGTTTTATCCGGTTTAAACCGGTTCTATCCGGTTTTATCCGGTTTTAGACCGGTTCAATCTCGTTTTTTCCGGTTTAAACCACTTTAAACTGATTCAATCCAGTTTTATCTGGTTTAAACCGGTTCTCTCCGGTTTTATCCGGTTTAAACCGGTTTAAACCAGTTTAATCCGGTTTTATCCGGTTTAAACCGGTTCTATCCGTTTCTATCCTGTTTAAACTGGTTTAAACCAGTTCAATCCGGTTTTATCTGGTTTAAACTGGATCTACCCAGTTCAATCCGGTTTAAACCGGTTAGAACCGGTTCAATCCGGTTTTATCCGGTTTAAACCGGTTCAATCTGATTTTATCCGGTTTAAACATATTCTATCCGGTTTAAACCGTTTTGAACCGGTTCAATCCTGTTTTATCCGGTTTAAACCAGTTTAAACCGGTTCAATCCGTTTTTATCCGGTTTAAACCTGTTCAATCCGGTTCTATCCGGTTTAAACCGGTTTAAACCGGTTAATCTGGTTTTATCCGGCTTAAACCGGTTCAATCTGGTATTATCCGGTTTAAACTGGTTCAATTTGGTTTTATCCCGTTTAAACCGGTTTTATCTGGTTTAAACCGGTATAAACCAGTTCACTCCGGTTTTATCCTGTTTAAACCGGTTTAAACCGGATCAATCCGGTTTTATCCGGCTTCAACCGGTTTTACCCAGTTCTATACGGTTTAAACCGGTTTAAACCTGATCAATCCGATTTCATCCGGTTTAAACCAATTCAACCCTGTTTTATCCGGTTTAAACCGGTTTAAGCTGGTTCAATCCGGTTTTATCCGGTTTAAACCGGTTCAATCTTGTTTTATCCGGTTTGAACCGGTTGAAACCAGTTCAATCCGGTTTTGTCCGGTTTAGACCAGTTCAATCCGGTTTTATCCGGTTTAAACTGGTTCTATGCTGTTTATACCAGTTTAAGCCTGTTCAATCGGGTTTTATCCAGTTTAGACCTGTTTAAGCCGGTTCATTCCGGTTTTATCCAGCTTAAACCGGTTTAAACCCTTTCAATCCGTTTTTATCCAGTTTCAACCAGTTTACACCGGTTCAATCCGGTTTTATCCGGTTTCTACCGTTGCTATCCGGTTCTATCCATTTTAAACCGGTTTAAACCAGTTCATTCCGGTTTTATCCGGTTTCAACCGGTTTGAACCGGTTCAATCCGGTTTTATCCGGTTTTAACCAGTTTGAACCGGTTCAATCCGGTTTTATCCGGTTTAAACCGGTTTAAGCCGGTTCAATCCGGTTTTATCCGGTTTAAACCGGTTCAATCTGGTTTGAACCGGTTTAAACCAGTTTGAACTGGTTCAATCCTGTTTTATCCAGTTTAAACCGGTTTAAGCCGGTTCAATCCGGTTTTATCCAGTTTAAACCGGTTCTATCCGGTTCTATCCGGTTGAAACCAGTTTAAACCGGTTCAATCCGGTTTTATCCGGTTTAAACCGGTGTTATCCGGTTTAGACGAGTTTAAACCAGTTCAATCCGGTTTTAATCGGATTAAACCGGTTCAATCTGGTTTTATCCGGTTTAAACCGGTTTAAACCGCTTCAATCCGGTTTTATCCGGTTTAAACCGGTTTAAACCGGTTCAATCCGGTTTTATCCGGTTTAAACGGGTTTCAACCGGTTCTATCCGGTTTAAACCGGTTTGAGCCGGTTCATGCCTGTTTTATCCGGTTTAAACCGGATACTGGTTTAAACCGGTTCTATCCAGTTTAAACAGGTTTAAGCCGGTTCAATCCGGTTTTATCCAGTTTAAACCGGTTCAATCCGTTTTTTCCGGTTTAAATCGGTTTAAACCAGTTCATTCCGGTTTTATCCGGTTTAAGCCGGTTCAATCCGGTTTAAACCGTTTCAATCTGGTTTTATCCGGTTTGAACCAGTTTAAACCGCTTCAATCCGGTTTTATCCGGTTTAAACCGGTTCTATCCGGTTCTATCCGGTTGAAACCGGTTTAATACGGTTCAATCCGGTTTGATCCGGTTTAAACCTGTTCAATCTGGTTTTATCCGGTTTAAACCGGTTTTAACCGATTCAATCCGGTTTATCCAGTATAAACTGGTTTAATCCGTTTCAATCCGGTTTTATCTGCTTTAAACCGATTTAAACCGGTTCAGTCCGGTTTTATCTGGTTTCAACCGGTTTTACCCGGTTCTATACGGTTTAAACAGGTTTAAACCTGTTCAATCCGATTTCATCCGGTTTAAACCGATTCAACCCAGTTTTATCCGGTTTAAACCGGTTTAAGCAGGTTCAATCCGGTTTTATCCATTTTAAACTGGTTTTATCCGTTTTAAACCGGTTTAATCCAGTTCAATCCGGTTTTATCCGGTTTAAACCGGTTTGAACCGGTTCAATACGGTTTAATCTGGTTTAAACCGGTTTGAACCGGTTCAATCCGCTTTAAACCAGTTTAAGCCGGTTCAATCCTGTTTTATCCGGTTTAAACCGGTTCTATCCATTTCTATACAGTTGAAACCGGTATAAACTGGTTCAATCCGGTTTTATCCGGTTTAAACCGGTTCAGTCTTGTTTTATCCGATTTAAACCGGTTGAAACCAGTTCAATCTGGTTTTATCTGGTTTAGACCAGTTCAAACCGGTTCAGTCCGGTTTTATCCGGTTTAAACCAGTTCTATCCATTTCTATCTGATTTAAACCGGTTTAAACTGGTTCAATCCGATTTTATCCGTTTTAAACCGGTTCAATCTGGTTTTATCCGGTTTAAACTGATTCAATTTGGTTTTATCCGGTTTAAACCGGTTTTATCCGTTTTATACTGGTTTAATCCAGTTCATTCCGGTTATATCCGGTTTAAACCGGTTTGAACCAGTTCAGTCCTGTTTTATCCGGTTTAAACCGGTTCTATCCGGTTCTATACAGTTGAAACCGGTTTAAACCGGTTCAATCAGGTTTTATCCGGTTTAAACCGGTTCTATCCGGTTTTATCCGGTTTTAGACCGGTTCAATCTCGTTTTTTCCGGTTTAAACCACTTTAAACTGATTCAATCCAGTTTTATCTGGTTTAAACCGGTTCTCTCCGGTTTTATCCGGTTTAAACCGGTTTAAACCAGTTTAATCCGGTTTTATCCGGTTTAAACCGGTTCTATCCGTTTCTATACAGTTGAAACCGGTATAAACTGGTTCAATCCGGTTTTATCCGGTTTAAACCGGTTCAATCAGGTTTTATCCTGTTTAAACCGGTTCTATCCGGTTTTATCCGGTTTAAACCGGTTCAATCTGATTTTATCCGGTTTAAACATATTCTATCCGGTTTAAACCGTTTTGAACCGGTTCAATCCTGTTTTATCCGGTTTAAACCAGTTTAAACCGGTTCAATCCGTTTTTATCCGGTTTAAACCTGTTCAATCCGGTTTTATCCGGTTTAAACCGGTTATATCCGTTTCTATCCGGTTAAAACCGGTTCTATCCGATTCTATCCTGTTTAAACCGGTTTAAACCATTTCATTCCGGTTTTAACCAGTTTGAACCGGTTCAGTCCGGTTTTATCCGGTTTAAACCAGTTCTATCCATTTCTATCTGATTTAAACCGGTTTAAACTGGTTCAATCCGATTTTATCCGTTTTAAACCGGTTCAATCTGGTTTTATCCGGTTTAAACTGATTCAATTTGGTTTTATCCGGTTTAAACCGGTTTTATCCGTTTTATACTGGTTTAATCCAGTTCATTCCGGTTATATCCGGTTTAAACCGGTTTGAACCAGTTCAGTCCTGTTTTATCCGGTTTAAACCGGTTCTATCCGGTTCTATACAGTTGAAACCGGTTTAAACCGGTTCAATCAGGTTTTATCCGGTTTAAACCGGTTCTATCCGGTTTTATCCGGTTTTAGACCGGTTCAATCTCGTTTTTTCCGGTTTAAACCACTTTAAACTGATTCAATCCAGTTTTATCTGGTTTAAACCGGTTCTCTCCGGTTTTATCCGGTTTAAACCGGTTTAAACCAGTTTAATCCGGTTTTATCCGGTTTAAACCGGTTCTATCCGTTTCTATCCTGTTTAAACTGGTTTAAACCAGTTCAATCCGGTTTTATCTGGTTTAAACTGGATCTACCCAGTTCAATCCGGTTTAAACCGGTTAGAACCGGTTCAATCCGGTTTTATCCGGTTTAAACCGGTTCAATCTGATTTTATCCGGTTTAAACATATTCTATCCGGTTTAAACCGTTTTGAACCGGTTCAATCCTGTTTTATCCGGTTTAAACCAGTTTAAACCGGTTCAATCCGTTTTTATCCGGTTTAAACCTGTTCAATCCGGTTCTATCCGGTTTAAACCGGTTTAAACCGGTTAATCTGGTTTTATCCGGCTTAAACCGGTTCAATCTGGTATTATCCGGTTTAAACTGGTTCAATTTGGTTTTATCCCGTTTAAACCGGTTTTATCTGGTTTAAACCGGTATAAACCAGTTCACTCCGGTTTTATCCTGTTTAAACCGGTTTAAACCGGATCAATCCGGTTTTATCCGGCTTCAACCGGTTTTACCCAGTTCTATACGGTTTAAACCGGTTTAAACCTGATCAATCCGATTTCATCCGGTTTAAACCAATTCAACCCTGTTTTATCCGGTTTAAACCGGTTTAAGCTGGTTCAATCCGGTTTTATCCGGTTTAAACCGGTTCAATCTTGTTTTATCCGGTTTGAACCGGTTGAAACCAGTTCAATCCGGTTTTGTCCGGTTTAGACCAGTTCAATCCGGTTTTATCCGGTTTAAACTGGTTCTATGCTGTTTATACCAGTTTAAGCCTGTTCAATCGGGTTTTATCCAGTTTAGACCTGTTTAAGCCGGTTCATTCCGGTTTTATCCAGCTTAAACCGGTTTAAACCCTTTCAATCCGTTTTTATCCAGTTTCAACCAGTTTACACCGGTTCAATCCGGTTTTATCCGGTTTCTACCGTTGCTATCCGGTTCTATCCATTTTAAACCGGTTTAAACCAGTTCATTCCGGTTTTATCCGGTTTCAACCGGTTTGAACCGGTTCAATCCGGTTTTATCCGGTTTTAACCAGTTTGAACCGGTTCAATCCGGTTTTATCCGGTTTAAACCGGTTTAAGCCGGTTCAATCCGGTTTTATCCGGTTTAAACCGGTTCAATCTGGTTTGAACCGGTTTAAACCAGTTTGAACTGGTTCAATCCTGTTTTATCCAGTTTAAACCGGTTTAAGCCGGTTCAATCCGGTTTTATCCAGTTTAAACCGGTTCTATCCGGTTCTATCCGGTTGAAACCAGTTTAAACCGGTTCAATCCGGTTTTATCCGGTTTAAACCGGTGTTATCCGGTTTAGACGAGTTTAAACCAGTTCAATCCGGTTTTAATCGGATTAAACCGGTTCAATCTGGTTTTATCCGGTTTAAACCGGTTTAAACCGCTTCAATCCGGTTTTATCCGGTTTAAACCGGTTTAAACCGGTTCAATCCGGTTTTATCCGGTTTAAACGGGTTTCAACCGGTTCTATCCGGTTTAAACCGGTTTGAGCCGGTTCATGCCTGTTTTATCCGGTTTAAACCGGATACTGGTTTAAACCGGTTCTATCCAGTTTAAACAGGTTTAAGCCGGTTCAATCCGGTTTTATCCAGTTTAAACCGGTTCAATCCGTTTTTTCCGGTTTAAATCGGTTTAAACCAGTTCATTCCGGTTTTATCCGGTTTAAGCCGGTTCAATCCGGTTTAAACCGTTTCAATCTGGTTTTATCCGGTTTGAACCAGTTTAAACCGCTTCAATCCGGTTTTATCCGGTTTAAACCGGTTCTATCCGGTTCTATCCGGTTGAAACCGGTTTAATACGGTTCAATCCGGTTTGATCCGGTTTAAACCTGTTCAATCTGGTTTTATCCGGTTTAAACCGGTTTTAACCGATTCAATCCGGTTTATCCAGTATAAACTGGTTTAATCCGTTTCAATCCGGTTTTATCTGCTTTAAACCGATTTAAACCGGTTCAGTCCGGTTTTATCCGGTTTCAACCGGTTTTACCCGGTTCTATACGGTTTAAACAGGTTTAAACCTGTTCAATCCGATTTCATCCGGTTTAAACCGATTCAACCCAGTTTTATCCGGTTTAAACCGGTTTAAGCAGGTTCAATCCGGTTTTATCCATTTTAAACTGGTTTTATCCGTTTTAAACCGGTTTAATCCAGTTCAATCCGGTTTTATCCGGTTTAAACCGGTTTGAACCGGTTCAATACGGTTTAATCTGGTTTAAACCGGTTTGAACCGGTTCAATCCGCTTTAAACCAGTTTAAGCCGGTTCAATCCTGTTTTATCCGGTTTAAACCGGTTCTATCCATTTCTATACAGTTGAAACCGGTATAAACTGGTTCAATCCGGTTTTATCCGGTTTAAACCGGTTCAGTCTTGTTTTATCCGATTTAAACCGGTTGAAACCAGTTCAATCTGGTTTTATCTGGTTTAGACCAGTTCAAACCGGTTCAGTCCGGTTTTATCCGGTTTAAACCAGTTCTATCCATTTCTATCTGATTTAAACCGGTTTAAACTGGTTCAATCCGATTTTATCCGTTTTAAACCGGTTCAATCTGGTTTTATCCGGTTTAAACTGATTCAATTTGGTTTTATCCGGTTTAAACCGGTTTTATCCGTTTTATACTGGTTTAATCCAGTTCATTCCGGTTATATCCGGTTTAAACCGGTTTGAACCAGTTCAGTCCTGTTTTATCCGGTTTAAACCGGTTCTATCCGGTTCTATACAGTTGAAACCGGTTTAAACCGGTTCAATCAGGTTTTATCCGGTTTAAACCGGTTCTATCCGGTTTTATCCGGTTTTAGACCGGTTCAATCTCGTTTTTTCCGGTTTAAACCACTTTAAACTGATTCAATCCAGTTTTATCTGGTTTAAACCGGTTCTCTCCGGTTTTATCCGGTTTAAACCGGTTTAAACCAGTTTAATCCGGTTTTATCCGGTTTAAACCGGTTCTATCCGTTTCTATACAGTTGAAACCGGTATAAACTGGTTCAATCCGGTTTTATCCGGTTTAAACCGGTTCAATCAGGTTTTATCCTGTTTAAACCGGTTCTATCCGGTTTTATCCGGTTTAAACCGGTTCAATCTGATTTTATCCGGTTTAAACATATTCTATCCGGTTTAAACCGTTTTGAACCGGTTCAATCCTGTTTTATCCGGTTTAAACCAGTTTAAACCGGTTCAATCCGTTTTTATCCGGTTTAAACCTGTTCAATCCGGTTTTATCCGGTTTAAACCGGTTATATCCGTTTCTATCCGGTTAAAACCGGTTCTATCCGATTCTATCCTGTTTAAACCGGTTTAAACCATTTCATTCCGGTTTTAACCAGTTTGAACCGGTTCAATCCGGTTTTATCCGGTTTAAACCGGTTTAAGCCGGTTCAATCCGGTTTTATCCGGTTTAAACCGGGTTAATCCTGTTTAAACCGGTTTAAGCTGGTTCAATCTGGTTTTATCCAGTTTAAACCGGTTCTATCCGGTTCTATCCGGTTGAAACCAGTTTAAACCGGTTCAATCCGGTTTTATCCAGTTTAAACCAGTTCAATCCGGTTTTATCCGGTTTAAACCGGTTCAATCCGCTTTTATCCGGTTTAAACCGATTCATTCCGGTTTTATCCGGTTTAAACCGGTTTGAAATGGTTCAATCCGGTTTTATCCGGTTTAAACCAGTTTGAACCGGTTCAATCCGGTTTTATCCGGTTTAAACCGGTTTAAACCGGTTCAATCCTATTTTATCTCGTTTAGACCCGTTCTATCCTTTTCTATCCTTTTTAAATCGGATTAAACTGGTTCTATCCTGTTCTATCCTGTTTTAACTGGATTAAACCAGTTCAATCCGGTTTTATCGGGTTTAAAACCGGTTCTATCCGTTTCCATCTGGTTTAAAACGGGTTTCAACTGTTCAATCCGGTTTTATCCGTTTTAATCTGGTTCAATCTGATTTTATCCGGTTTAAAACTGTTTCAATTTGGTTTTATCCGGTTAAACCAGTTTGAACCGGTTCAATCCGGTTTTATCCGGTTTAAACTGCTTTAAACTGGGTCAATCCGGTTTTGTCCAGTTTAAACCTGTTCAATCCGGTTTTCTCTAGTTTAAACCGGTTTAGACAGGTTGAATCCGGTTTTACCCAGTTTAAACCGGTTCTATCCGGTCCTATCCGGTTGAAACCGGTTTAAACCGGTTCAATCCGGTTTTATCCGGTTTAAACCAGTTCAATCCGGTTTTATCCGCTTAAACCGGTTTAAACCGGTTCAATCCGGTTTTATCCGGTTTAAAACCGGTTCTATCCAGTTCTTTCCGGTTTAAACCGGTTCTATCCGGTTCTATCTGGTTTAAACCGGTTCAATCCGGTTTTATCCGGTTTAAACCGGTTTAAACTGGTTCAATCCGCTTTTATCCGGTTAATAACGGTTTCTATCCGGTTTAAACCGGTTCTATCTGGTTTAAACCGGTTTAAATCGCTTCAATCCGGTTTTATCCGGTTTAAACCGGTTTAAACCAGTTCAATCCGGTTTTATCCGGTTTTCAACGGGTTTCAGCCGGTTCTATCCGGTTTAAACCGGTTTTGAGCCGGTTCATGCCGGTTTTATCCGGTTTAAACCGGATACCGGTTTAAACCGGCTCTATCCAGTTTAAACAGGTTTAAGCCGGTTCAATCCGGTTTTATCCAGTTTAAACCGGTTCAATCCGTTTTTTCCGGTTCAATCCGGTTTAAACCGTTTCAATCTGGTTTTATCCGGTTTGAACCGGTTTAAACTGCTTCAATCCGGTTTTATCCGGTTTAAACCGGTTCTATCCGGTTCTATCCGGTTGAAACCGGTTTAATCCGGTTTCAATCCGGTTTGCTCCGGTTTAAACCGGTTCAATCTGGTTTAATCCGGTTTAAACCGGTTTTAACCGATTCAATCCGGTTTATCCAGTATAAACTGGTTTAATCCGTTTCCATCCGGTTTTATCCGGTTTACACCGATTTAAACCGGTTCAGTCCGGTTTTATCCAGTTTAAACCGGTTATATCCGGTTTAAACCGGTATAAACCAGTTCAATCCGGTTTTTATCCTGTTTAAACCGGTTTAAACCGGATCAATCCGGTTTTATCCGGTTTCAACCGGTTTTAACCGGTTCTATACAGTTTAAACAGTTTTAAACTGTTCAATCCGATTTCATCCGGTTGAAACCGATTCAACCTAGTTTTATCCGGTTTAAACCGGTTTTAAGCTGGTTGAATCCGGTTTTATCCAGTTTAAACCGATTTTATCCGTTTTAAACTGGTTTAATCCAGTTCAATCCGGTTTTATCCGGTTTAAACCATTTCTATCCAGTTCTATCCGTTTTAAACCGGTTTAAACCAGTTCATTCCCGTTTTATCAGGTTTAAACCGGTTTGAACCGGTTCAATCCGGTTTAATCCGGT